>NC_053429.1:51828590-51963856 GCF_007990345.1 Gossypium hirsutum | reverse complement strand
TCCGTAGCTTTAAATTCGTGCCCATGTTTCGGATTCGGTCAACTGGGGGCTTATTTGACCTTATTGGTCAGTTACCGGAGGTATTGTAGGTGCGGGGGTGTGTTTGTCGGGAATGGAGGTTGTGGACAGCCGTATTAGTTGATGTATTGGTTGAACCAATATTCATCACGCTATAGAAAGCTTGTCTAGCTTCATCATTCGGGTTACTCGATTAGGTTGAGAGTCCACCGGCGCTGTCCTTGTGCGGGAGCAGGCGCTACACTCTCAAGATCATCAGCTACCGCTCGGTCGGGATCGGGATCCATTACTATAATAAACACATTTGCAATGTCAGAAATCACCACACTATCAATTAATCACATAAAATGGCATGTATAGCTAGACCCCAACACATTACGGTAGTTCCTAGAATCGACTAACGTAGCTTTGATACCAATCAATTGTAACACCCCGAACCCGAGACCGTCACCGGAGTCGAATACGAGGTGTTGACAGACTTTGAAAAATTTTTCCAGACACTGCCCAGTCTGAGTACTAGTCGCTTCAAAATCATATCTTGAGTTTCACAACTCGAAAATCAGTTTTTGTGATTTTTCCCTGAACTAGACTCATGTCCCCACCTATTATTTTTTTTCTAGAATTTTTTGTTGGGCCAATTAGTACAGTTTATTAGTCAAAGTCTCCATGTTACAGGATCGACTACCCTGACCTTTGCGCATTACGACTTGGATATCTCCTTGTACAGGGCTCCAATACTGATGCGTTTGTTTCTATGGAAACTAGACTCAGAGAGGAATCCATGCATATATGGTATGACCCCTATTATCTCTGGTCATTTATAGTGAATTTCCAAAGGCGGAACAGGGAATCCAGAAACTGTTCTGGCCCGTTCCACAAGAACCCGAATATCTCTACTGTACTGTTCATATGATTGTTTCGTTACTTCCATATGAAGTAGGTTCATCAAGGTCGATTACATAATTTATTCACTATTTAATTCCACTCCTACGAATTTTTGTGATTTTTCAATCTACACCACTGTTGCTGTCAGCATCTGTTTTCAAGGTAAACTTTACCTATTTTGTGGTTACCATGGACCAACTAGGGTTTTGCCATACATAGGTCACATGTGATCATATTTAGCCATTCCAATGGCTGATCATTAGCCCAACACTTCCATTTCAAACCATAGTCACATCGTGAAACCATATATACATACATAAACACAAATGGTCTAATGCCATACTCCACTTCTACAAGCCATTTTCGCATGGCTTTACACACATACATCACAAAGAACTTAAACAACAGGGGGTAGTCCTATACATGCCATATCCAGAGTTCAACTAAAAGAGTACCAAAAGAGCTTGATAGTGTAGATGACTTCGACTTCGCTGATCCGAATCTGATAGCTAACGAACAAAATCTATAAACAGAGAGCCAAAGCAACCGGGTAAGCATTTTAAGCTTAGTAAGTCTCAAGTAATGAAATCGGCTTTGACTACAGTATTACATTCACATAGCTAACTAAGTCACTTTATTAACACACATTCTCATAATCATACTTACTTCACACTTCATCAACATATATACACAAGGTATCAACCTTTCTAAAAGCCGAAATTCGTTAGCCGATCGCACGAATACTATTTAAAACGAATCGACTTTTCCAATGCACATGCAAACATACCTTATCGTTCGGGTTGGTTGAGCATATTTATTGAATTAGTTGCAGCACAAAACGCTCAATTCAAACCCAAGTTTCTTCGGTATTTAACCGAATACAGCCGCAACACATTTGCCTTCGGGTCTTAACCCGGACATATCAACTTGCATAATTGCCTTCGGGTCTTAGCCCGGATATATCATCTCGCATAATTGCCTTCGGGTCTTAGCCCGGATATATCAACTCGCATAATTGCCTTCGGGTCTTAGCCCGGATATATCAACTCGCATAATTGCCTTCGGGTCTTAGCCCGGATATATCAACTCGCATAATTGCCTTCGGGTCTTAGCCCGGATATATAACTCGCATAATTGCCTTCGGGTCTTAGCCCGGATATATTCCAATGCTCATGCAACATATATCAATAATCATAACACATCATATCATTTCTTCGTTACTAAGGCTCAAACACAAAACATTTATTAAACCTTTCAAATTTCGGCTCGTAGCCACACACAAAGAGCATAATTTCAATTGGCTTATAACATAGTCTCTAAGCACATTCGACTATCCGTCATAGTATGACTATTCATTTCAATATAATTCAAGTAGGGTCATTACTCGAAGACTTACCTCAAATGTCGTCGAACGACTTCAACGGCTATTCAATTACTTTTTCCTTCCCTTTATCGGATCTAGTTCCCCTTTGCTCTTGAGCTTAAGTTCAACAAAATTTAAAATAGTCATTAATCGACTATTCAAGTATTACTTTCAGAATAATATATATATTGATCCGACTTTCACACACATAGATTATAGTAAGCTTTATAATAATCAATAAATAATTCATTGGCAAACTTTCATTAATGTTTACAACAAAATCACATATTCACTACGAGCTGTTTTCCTGAGCAGTAGTTACTAAATTATTTATAACTGGAGCTACTAAACTCCAAATCACTTGCCGTTAATTTTACCTGAATATAGACTCGTATATCTTCCATCCATAAATTTTCAGAATTTTAGGCTTGGCCAATCAATACCAGATTTTTCTTAAAGTTTCCCCTGTTTCACTGTTTGACTATTCTGACCACTCTTCACTACGAATCCAATTTCTCACTTTACAGAATTCAAATGTGTTGTATTTGATCTCATTAGAAACTAGACTCATTAAGGAGTCTAAGCATATAAATTTTATCTTATAATCATTTTTGTACAATTTATAATGATTTTCTAAAGACAGAACAGGGAATCCAGCAGTCATTATGACTCAGCCCCACAATACTTCAAATATCTCAAGATCGGTAACTCTTTTGTTTTTATAGTTTCTTTTGTAAGAAAATAGACTCTTCAAGCTTTAATGACATAATTCACTCAGCTTCTAATTCAACTCCTACAATTTATGGCGATTTTCCAAAATCACCTTACTGCTGCTGTCCCCAAACAGATTATTACCAAATCAAATACTAACATTAGCATTTCACCTTAATAGCTAGCTTACCAAGCCTTAATTTAACATATAATTCACCCATATCATATTCAGCTATATATACATTTACCATATTTCCATTTCAGCATATATAACTAACATTTATTCCGAAATTTTAATATCTAATTGCTTATAACTTTCTTCGGATGTCGTCGACTAATTGATCGGCTACTCAACTACTTTCGATTTTCCCCGATCTAAATCCAATTTCTTGGTTTCTTGATCTTAACATATTCAAATAAATCTCGTTTTAACATATTTTCATTCAATTTAGTCTAATAACGCATAAATGGGTAAATTACATTTTTACCCCTAATATTTCGCACTTTCACAATTTAGTCCTTATTCCACAAAACACCAAATACACAAAATTTGGTCACACTCCTTAAGGGCCGAATCTTCCTAGTACCCATATAAGTCCATACATTTCATTTATTCCACCTTTGAGTCCTTCAAAATTTATTTTTGTAATTTAGCCCTAACTACTCAAAATCACCAAAAACTTCAACACAAAACATATTAATCTTTAACATATCTTTCATTTTTCATCAACAACTATCAAAAAGCTCAAGCACTCATCAATGGCAAAACACAAAATCATCATCAATTCACAAAATTGAACCATGGGGTTTAAAGAACACAAAGCAATGATATCAAAAATGTGAAATTATCAAAAACCAAACAAAAGACTAACCTTCCTTAGGTTTCAAATGACCGAATGCTATCCTCCTCTCTTCCTCTCTACAACCGGCCAAGATGAACAAGGTGATAACCTCTCTCCTTCTTCTTTTTTTTTCTTTTAGTATCCTTAATATTTCTTTTATCATTTCTTTTCTTTTACTTAAACTAATGTCCACTTCATGGAAATTTACCACATAGTCTAATATAAGCTCCATCATGGCCGGCCACTATGTATAAAAAAAGGGGTATTTGACATGCAAAGTCAATATTTTCACTCCTTGCTTAAATTGGTCCTTATAAATTACCCTATCACATTTTTTACAACTTTCTCACATAAGTCCTATGGACTAAATTCACATGCAATTGACTAAATCGAAGCTTGAAATTTTCCACACATTCATAATCACATATTTTAGACAATAATATCACATTCAAACATTTTGGTGACTCGGTTTAGCAGTCCCGAAACCACTTCCCGACTAGGGTCAGTTTTGGGCTGTCACAACTCTCCCCCACTTAAGAAATTTTCGTCCCCGAAAATCTTACCGGTAAATAAGTTTGGGTATCGTTCTTTCATCGAGCTCTCGGTCTCCCAAGTAGCTTCCTCGATCCCGTGTTTGAGCCATAACACCTTTACTAGCGGAACTCTTTTGTTTCGTAACTCCTTCACTTCACGAGCTAGGATACGCATCGGTTCTTCTTCATAGCTCATATCGACTTGAATTTCAACCTCTGATGGGCTAATTGTATGCGATGGATCAGATCGATAGCGTCGAAGCATCGAAACATGAAAGACGTCATGAATCTTTTCAAGCTCCGGGGGCAAAATCAATCTATACGCAACCGGACCAACTCGTTCGGAGATTTCGTACGGCCCAATGAATCTTGGGCTCAACTTGCCCTTACGGCCGAACCTGAGTATCTTTTTCCAAGGTGAAACCTTAAGGAACACTTTGTCTCCCACCTGATACTCGATGTCTTTTCGTTTCAAATCTGCGTACGACTTCTGACGATCCGTGGCTACCTTCAGACTTTCACGGATTACCTTTACTTTCTGTTCAGCATCTTTAATCAAATCAACTCCGAAAATTTTACTTTCACTGAGCTCGGTCCAAAACAATGGTGTACAGCATTTACGACCGTACAAAGCCTCGTAAGGTGCCATCTTAATACTTGATTGAAAACTATTGTTGTAAGCGAATTCAATCAAAGGTAAGTACCGTTCCCATGAACTACTGAACTCGAGGATGCAACATCTCAACATATCCTCAAGTATCTGAATTATCCGCTCGGATTGACCATCGGTTTGGGGGTGAAAAGCAGTGCTAAAATGCAGCTTGGTACCCAGAGCTTCTTGCAATTTCTTCCAAAATCGTGAGGTGAATCTCGGATCTCTATCCGACACGATAGAAACAGGTACCCCGTGTAATCTCACAATTTGATAAACGTACAATTCAGCTAGTTTATCCAATGAAAAATCCGTACGTACGGGGATGAAATGAGCCGACTTAGTCAGTCTATCAACAACAACCCATATCGCATCCTTCTTACTTGCTGACAAGGGCAGTCCGGACACAAAGTCCATTGTGACTCGATCCCATTTCCACTCGGGTATCATGATCGGCTGGAGTAATCCTGAAGGCACTTGATGTTCCGCTTTCACTTGTTGACATATTAAACATCTCGAAACAAAGTCGGAGATGTCCCGTTTCATACCATGCCACCAAAATTGACGTTTCAAATCGTTGTACATTTTCGTACTCCCCGGGTGAATTGACATTCGGCTACAATGGGCTTCGTTCAGAATCATCGAAATGAGTTCCGAATTCCTTGGAACACACAAACGATTTCTGAACCTCAAACAATCATCGTCATCAATTTGAAACTCTGATCCCTCGTTCGGAAAACACTTAGCCCGTTTTGCAACCAATTCATCATCGACTTTCTGAGCTTCACGAATTTGGTGAGTCAATAATGGTTTAGCTTTTAATTCAGCTACTAACACATTGTCTGGTAGAACAGACAAATGCACGTTCATCGCTCGTAAAGCAAACAATGACTTCCGGCTTAAGGCGTCCGCAACCACGTTAGCCTTTCCCGGGTGGTAATCAATGACAAGCTCGTAATCTTTCAACAACTCAAGCCAACGTCTTTGTCGCAGATTCAAGTCTCGTTGAGTCATCAAATATTTGAGACTTTTGTGGTCCGAAAATACATGGCACTTCTCACCAAACAGATAATGTCGCCATATTTTTAAAGCAAATACGATGGCAGCTAGTTCGAGATCATGGGTCGGATAATTCCTCTCGTGTGGCTTCAATTGTCTCGACGCATAGGCCACGACTCGACCTTATTGCATCAATACGCAACCCAACCCAAGTAGGGATGCGTCACTATAAATGACAAACTCTTTACCTGATTCGGGTTGCACCAAAATTGGAGCTTCAGTCAAATGAGTTTTCAGTTGGTCGAAACTTTTCTGACATTTCTCCGTCCACTCGAACCTAACATCCTTTTGAAGTAGCTTCGTCATTGGTGTGGCTATCATCGAGAAACCCTTCACAAATCGTCGGTAATAACCGGCGAGCCCCAAAAAGCTCCGAACTTCAGTAACATTTCTCGGAGGTTTCCAGTCAAGTATGGCTGAAATTTTGTTCGGGTCAACTCGAATACCCGACGCGGATACCACATGACCCAAGAAGCTAACCTCTCTTAACCAGAACTCACACTTACTGAACTTAGCATATAACTGCTTATCCCGCAAAATTTGCAGCACTAGCCTCAGATGCTCAGCATGTTCGGTCTCATCTCTTGAATAGACCAAAATGTCATCAATGAACACAACTACGAACCGATCCAAATACGGTCTGAAGATCCGATTCATCAAATCCATAAATACTGCAGGGGCATTAGTGAGCCCAAACGGCATCACTAAGAATTCGTAGTGACCATATCTCGTTCTGAAGGCAGTTTTAGGAATATCGGAATCTCGAATTCGCAACTGATAATAGCCCGATCTCAAATCTATTTTTGAGAACACTGAGGCTCCCTTCAGTTGGTCGAACAAATCATCGATGCGCGGCAACGGATATTTGTTCTTTATCGTCACTTTATTCAGCTGACGATAGTCAATGCACAACCTCATGGTTCCGTCCTTCTTTTTCACGAACAATACTGGTGCACCCCAAGGTGAGAAACTTGGGCGAGCGAAACCTCTATCCGTCAGTTCTTGCAACTGAGCTTTCAACTCCTTTAACTCGGTTGGTGCCATACGATACGGAGCTATCGAAATCGGCGTAGTCCCAGGTACAAGCTCAATACCAAACTCTACCTCCCGAACAGGTGGTAAACCCGGTAATTCTTCCGGAAAAACATCCAGGTATTCACAAACCGCCGGCACAGATTCGGGTTTCTTTTCTAATTCTTTGTCACCAAGTACATACGCAAGGTATGCTTCGCACCCTTTTCTTACATATTTCTGTGCCAACATTACTGATATTACAGCTGGCATCCCCTCCAAGTCCGCAGACTCAATTTGGATTACTTCGTTATTTGCGCACCTCAAATCAATAGTCTTGCTCTTGCAATTCACAACCGCATCATGCGCGGTCAACCAATCCAAACCAAGGATAACATCAAATTCATCAAACGGCAAAAGCATTAAGTCCGCCGGAAAACAGGAACCTCGAATTTCCAGGGGACATTTCTTACACACTTTGTCGACAAGCACATAACGACCCAAGGGATTTGACACCCGAATTACGAACTCAGTAGACTCAATAGGTAAAGTCTTACTGGATGCTAAGGTTTCACATATGTAAGAATGAGTAGAACCGGGGTCAATCAAAGCAATTACATTAGTATCAAAGAGAGTGAATGTACCGGTAATAACATCAGGCGAAGAAGCATCCTCGCGGGCACGTATAGCATATGCTCTAGCAGGTGCACGAGCCTCGGATCTGGTCGTAGCATCTCTAGATCCTCTCTGACCACCACTAGCATTGCCCATATTTCTAGATGGTCTACCTCGAGCAGTGGTAGCACCCGGTTTCCCACTCTGATTTACATTCTGTTCAGACAGCCTCGGGCAATCTTTAATGAAGTGGTCCACTGATCCGTACTTGTAACAGGAGCGGTCATGGAATCTACAACTCCCCAAATGCCATTTACCGCAATGTCGACATTCCGTTCGGCCTCGACGTTCATTCCCAACACTGGCGACTGAAGTGCCTCGTGTACCCACAGGGGGTCGATCACGATCTCGTCTAAAAAGGCCCGAAGTGCTTTTAGACCGGCCCACATCATCTCGAAATTTCTTCGATGCCTGTTGAAGAGACTTTCCCGAGGATCTTTTACGAAACTCCCCAGTTCCCACATCAACTTTTTGTTTTTCCTTTCTAAGCTCTTCGGCTTTACAAGCTCGCTCGACAAGTACTACGAACTCTCGTATTTCAAGAATGCCAACGAACATTTTTATATCCTCATTCAGCCCATCTTCGAAGCGTTTACACATGACAGCCTCGGACGAAACACATTCCCGAGCGTATCTACTAAGTCTAACAAATTTTCGCTCGTAATCAGTAACTGACATAGAACCTTGCTTAAGCTCAAGAAATTCCTTCCGTTTTTGATCAACAAATCTCTGACTGATATACTTTTTCCGAAACTCGGTTTGGAAAAACTCCCAAGTTACTTGCTCCCGGGGCACAACAGAAGTCAGAGTACTCCACCAATAGTAAGCAGAATCACGTAGCAAGGAGATAGCACACTTTAGGCATTCATCGGGTGTACAAGATAGCTCATCGAGTACCCGGATAGTGTTGTCCAACCAAAATTCAGCTTGCTCGGCATCGTCGCTATCCGTAGCTTTAAATTCAGTAGCCCCATGTTTTCGGATTCGGTCAACTGGGGGCTTATTTGACCTTATTTGGTCAGTTACCGGAGGTATTGTAGGTGCGGGGGTGGTGTTTGTCGGGAATGGAGGTTGTGGAACAGCCGTATTAGTTCGAATGTATTGGTTGAACCAATCATTCATCACGCTATAGAAAGCTTGTCTAGCTTCATCATTCGGGTTACTCGCATTAGGTTGAGAGTCCACCGGCGCTGTCCCTTGTGCGGGAGCAGGCGCTACACTCTCAAGATCATCAGCTACCGCTCGGTCGGGATCGAGATCCATTACTATAAATAAACACATTTGCAAATGTCAGAAATCACCACACTATCAATTAATCACATAAAATGGCATGTATAGCTAGACCCCAACACATTACGGTAGTCCTAGAATCGACTAAACCGTAGCTCTGATACCAATCAATTGTAACACCCCGAACCCGAGACCGTCACCGGAGTCGAATACGAGGTGTTGACAGACTTTTAAAAATTTTTCCAGACACTGCCCAGTCTGAGTACTAGTCGCTTCAAAAATCATATCTTGAGTTTCACAACTCGAAAATCAGTTTTGTGATTTTTCCCTGAAACTAGACTCATGTCCCCACCTATTTATTTTTTTCTAGAATTTTTGGTCGGGCCAATTAGTACAGTTTATTAGTCAAAGTCTCCCATGTTACAGGGATCGACTACCCTGACCTTTGCGCATTACGACTTGGATATCTCCTTGTACAGGGCTCCAATACTGATGCCGTTTGTTTCTATGGAAACTAGACTCAGAGAGGAATCCATGCATATATGGTATGACCCCTAATTATCTCTGGTCAATTTATAGTGAATTTCCAAAGGCGGAACAGGGAATCCAGAAACTGTTCTGGCCCCGTTCCACAAGAACCCGAATATCTCTTACTGTACTGTTCATATGATTGTTTCGTTACTTCCATATGAAAGTAGGTTCATCAAGGTTCGATTACATAATTTATTCACTATTTAATTCCACTCCTACGAATTTTTGTGATTTTTCAAATCTACACCACTGTTGCTGTCAGCATCTGTTTTCAAGGTAAACTTTACCTATTTTGTGGTTACCATGGACCAACTAGGGTTTTGCCATACATAGGTCCACATGTGATCATATTTAGCCATTCCAATGGCTGATCATTAGCCCAACACTTCCATTTCAAACCATAGTCACATCGTGAAACCATATATACATACATAAACACAAATGGTCTAATGCCATACTCCACTTCTACAAGCCATTTTCGCATGGCTTTACACACATACATCACAAAAGAACTTAAACAACAGGGGGTAGTCCTATACATGCCATATCCAGAGTTCAACTAAAAGAGTACCAAAAGAGCTTGATAGTGTAGATGACTTCGACTTCGCTGATCCCGAATCCGATAGCTAACGAACAAAATCTATAAAACAGAGAGCCAAAGCAACCGGGTAAGCATTTTAAGCTTAGTAAGTCTCAAGTAATGAAATCGGCTTTGACTACAGTATTACATTCACATAGCTAACTAAGTCACTTTATTAACACACATTCTCATAATCATACTTACTTCACACTTCATCAACATATATACACAAGGTATCAACCTTTCTAAAAGCCGAAAATTCGTTAGCCGATCGCACGAATACTATTTAAAACGAATCGACTTTTCCAATGCACATGCAAACATACCTTATCGTTCGGGTTGGTTGAGCATATTTATTGAATTAGTTGCAGCACAAAACGCTCACATTCAAACCCAAGTTTCTTCGGTATTTAACCGAATACAGCCGCAAACACATTTGCCTTCGGGTCTTAACCCGGACATATCAACTTGCATAATTGCCTTCGGGTCTTAGCCCGGATATATCATCTCGCATAATTGCCTTCGGGTCTTAGCCCGGATATATCAACTCGCATAATTGCCTTCGGGTCTTAGCCCGGATATATCAACTCGCATAATTGCCTTCGGGTCTTAGCCCTGATATATCAACTCGCATAATTGCCTTCGGGTCTTAGCCCGGATATATTAACTCGCATAATTGCCTTCGGGTCTTAGCCCGGATATATTCCAATGCTCATGCACACATATATCAATAATCATAACACATCCATATCATTTCTTCGTTACTAAGGCTCAAACACAAAACATTTATTAAACCTTTCAAATTTCGGCTCGGTAGCCACACACAAAGAGCATAATTTCAATTGGCTTTATAACATAGTCTCTAAGCACATTCGACTATCCGTCATAGTATGACTATTCATTTCAATATAATTCAAGTAGGGTCATTACTCGAAGACTTACCTCAAATGTCGTCGAACGACTTCAACGGCTATTCAATTACTTTTTCCTTCCCTTTATCGGATCTAGTTCCCCTTTGCTCTTGAGCTTAAGTTCAACAAAATTTAAAATAGTCATTAATCGACTATTCAAGTATTACTTTCAGAATAATATATATATTGATCCGACTTTCACACACATAGATTATAGTAAGCTTTATAATAATCAATAAATAATTCATTGGCAAACTTTCATTAATGTTTACAACAAAATCACATATTCACTACGAGCTGTTTTCCTGAGCAGTAGTTACTAAATTATTTATAACTGGAGCTACTAAACTCCAAATCACTTGCCGTTAATTTTACCTGAATATAGACTCGTATATCTTCCATCCATAAAATTTTCAGAATTTTAGGCTTGGCCAATCAATACCAGATTTTTCTTAAAGTTTCCCCTGTTTCACTGTTTGACTATTCTGACCACTCTTCACTACGAATCCAATTTCTCACTTTACAGAATTCAAAATGTGTTGTATTTGATCTCATTAGAAACTAGACTCATTAAGGAGTCTAAGCATATAAATTTTATCTTATAATCATTTTTGTACAATTTATAATGATTTTCTAAAAACAGAACAGGGAATCCAGCAGTCATTATGACTCAGCCCCACAATACTTCAAATATCTCAAGATCGGTAACTCTTTTGTTTTTATAGTTTCTTTTGTAAGAAAATAGACTCTTCAAGCTTTAATGACATAATTCACTCAGCTTCTAATTCAACTCCTACAATTTATGGCGATTTTCCAAAATCACCTTACTGCTGCTGTCCCCAAACAGATTATTACCAAATCAAATACTAACATTAGCATTTCACCTTAATAGCTAGCTTACCAAGCCTTAATTTAACATATAATTCACCCATATCATATTCAGCTATATATACATTTACCATATTTCCATTTCAGCATATATAACTAACATTTATTCCGAAATTTTAATATCTAATTGCTTATAACTTTCTTCGGATGTCGTCGACTAATTGATCGGCTACTCAACTACTTTCGATTTTCCCCGATCTAAATCCAATTTCTTGGTTTCTTGATCTTAACATATTCAAATAAATCTCGTTTTAACATATTTTCATTCAATTTAGTCTAATAACGCATAAATGGGTAAATTACATTTTTACCCCTAATATTTCGCACTTTCACAATTTAGTCCTTATTCCACAAAACACCAAATACACAAAATTTGGTCACACTCCTTAAGGGCCGAATCTTCCTAGTACCCATATAAGTCCATACATTTCATTTATTCCACCTTTGAGTCCTTCAAAAATTTATTTTTGTAATTTAGCCCTAACTACTCAAAATCACCAAAAACTTCAACACAAAACATATTAATCTTTAACATATCTTTCATTTTTCATCAACAACTATCAAAAAGCTCAAGCACTCATCAATGGCAAAACACAAAATCATCATCAATTCACAAAATTGAACCATGGGGTTTAAAGAACACAAAGCAATGATATCAAAAATGTGAAAATTATCAAAACCAAACAAAAGACTAACCTTCCTTAGGTTTCAAATGACCGAATGCTATCCTCCTCTCTTCCTCTCTACAACCGGCCAAGATGAACAAGGTGATAACCTCTCTCCTTCTTCTTCTTTTTTTCTTTTAGTATCCTTAATATTTCTTTTATCATTTCTTTTCTTTTACTTAAACTAATGTCCACTTCATGGAAATTTACCACATAGTCTAATATAAGCTCCATCATGGCCGGCCACTATGTATAAAAAAGGGGTATTTGACATGCAAAGTCAATATTTTCACTCCTTGCTTAAATTGGTCCTTATAAATTACCCTATCACATTTTTTTACAACTTTCTCACATAAGTCCTATGGACTAAATTCACATGCAATTGACTAAATCGAAGCTTGAAATTTTCCACACATTCATAATCACATATTTTAGACAATAATATCACATTCAAACATTTTGGTGACTCGGTTTAGCAGTCCCGAAACCACTTCCCGACTAGGGTCAGTTTTGGGCTGTCACAACTCCACTAATCCCTCTATCACCGAACTACTCAGAAACCCAGTTAATTCAAATTCCTACCACCTGTCGGCAGTAAAATAAATCCCTTGCCTAAGCAGAGACTTGAACATAGGATCTCCTTCACATCAATGTTCCAGTTATCCACTAGACCAGCAAGCCCATTCTATTATAAACTTGCCATCAATTAAATAAAAGCCCAATGATTAGAGATAGGGCTTTATTCAGAAAAAAAAAACCAAAAATTTTCCCAAGACAAGGCTTGAACTTGGGACCTCTTACAAACACCCAGAACACTTAACCACTGAAGCAGATACACAGTTGTGTCATAATTTACCAAAAACATATACAAATATTTTTGTGCTACTGATTTACAAAAGCTGAAATTTACGAAAATTTGGGGCATTACATACTTTCTTATTGAAACTAAAAAATCATTTTTGGTTTTGTGTTTGGTTCGTGATTGTTCGAGCCCACTTTCAAAATAATTTAATGTACGGGAACACAAGATAAATTTCTTTAGTTGAAAGTCGAGAACATTTTGGATTCATCTCGCACAAAGCACATGTACATTTTCAAGAAATTTTATTGCTATAAATATCACAAATTGACTCGATTTTCAAATTTTAATTTTTCGCTGTGACAAAAAATCATTTTTGAAATTGAATTTTTCTAATAGGATATGCCATAGTGAAGAAAAGTGTCAAACATAATCGTACTACTGACACCACTGTAGAGGTTGAATATGTGATTATTTATAAGGTAACAGAAGAAGTTGTTTGGCTTCGAAAATTCCTTCCAGATCTCAAAGTCATTTCTTGAATGGAGAAAACTTTTACATTATATTGTGATAACAGTGAAGCAATAGCTAATACTAAGAAAACAAAAAATCATAAATAGAAAAAACACATTTATAGGAAATACCACATAATACTAGAGGTGGTGGTAAACAAAATAGTGAATGTAATCAAAGTCACATCTGAGGACAATCTTGCAGGTCAATTTACCTAGACTCTGGAGGCTAGGAGTTTTGAGAAACATGTGGAGGGTATGGATATACAAAATATGACTCATTTACCTCACTAGGGCAAGTGGGAAGCTATTGGGATCTAGTTCCCTTAGTGTAGTTTTTCGTTATGTAAGTGTAATTCTTCAATCAAATTGTTTAATAAAATTTCATCATTCACATTATTATCGTTTATTTTTGTCCTCAACTATTTTTGCATACAAAGAAAAATGCACTAGCAAATATCAACTCATTGTTTACCTAATGTTTAACTAATATGTAGTTGGATCATATGCAAGAAGACAATGTATTTCAGTAG
Source organism: Gossypium hirsutum (assembly GCF_007990345.1). Classification (NCBI taxonomy): domain Eukaryota; kingdom Viridiplantae; phylum Streptophyta; class Magnoliopsida; order Malvales; family Malvaceae; genus Gossypium; species Gossypium hirsutum. The sequence goes on along the minus strand of NC_053429.1, from coordinate 51,949,458 downwards.
GTAATTTATATGTCCATATTTTGATCAAAATTGAGAAAATTTATTAAAAGTCTATTATATTGTCTATCAAGTCCAAGTAGGAGATACCTTATCCTAGGTATCGGAACGGATGACTCCTACAAGATAGAGACATAGGTGTGGTTGTCTAGATTGATAATTCATCAGGCAAGACCCAAGTAGAATAAATCCTAGACTTGTTTATGGATTTAATCACTTGTTATGTTCATAGTGTGGCTTACCTCGATTCTAAGTAAGTGATGGACTATGTGTGTGACACATATATTTTGATGTATTGAATGCCTGTGTAACACCCCAAACCTGACCTAGACGTTACGACCTAATTCTGGAGGTCACATTAACCACCGAAATGGCCAAGTAGAAACAATCAACCTTCATAAATTTATTTTTAAAGTGTTTGCTTATTTTCAACAAACTGTAATGGCTTTTATTTTATAAAAACGTTTATGTTACTGAGTTTAAAATAAGATCCAACTAAAAAAAGGAATCATTAATTTTAGAAACATATTTGACTTATAATTTACTTTTCAGAAATTCAAGTACGGATTTTGCAATGAAAAAATACGATGACTTTAATCTAAGTTGAGTAACATGCATTTTTTGATTTCAAAATAAGTATCTAAATCCAATAAATGTGATGAGTATGCATGCAAAAAAAAACCCAAAACAAAGATAAATTCCAAACTACAGATGAAATAACTATACAGTCTAAAAACCAAATAAGTTTAGAAAAACGTAACTAGAATAATTTATAAGTCTGAAGTTCGTCGTATTTCTGCATGCTATGTTCGGTCCTAGTTTCAAACATTACCTGAGGTGATTGAAACTATGGAGTGAGCTAACTAGCTCAGTGTGAATATAAACAATAAGAACATTCAAATATCATTCACCATTAATAAAATTATAGCACAAACATAGCATAAACATTACCATTCGAAAGTGTTATGGACATAACATAATGCGTACTAAATTCCTAACCCAACCATCCATTACACACCACGAGTTCCCCAGAACTTGTCTGCCAAACTCCATACATTGCGAGCTGAGTTCGATGTGGTTAAACCACTATTATACGTAATGCAAATATATTGCCATTCAAAATAAATGCGATATAATCATCATTCTCTTCATTACTCTCGGTGTAGTGCACTGACAACATATATGTAGACTTAATATGCCACCATTACTTCACGAAACTCCTCCATCATCCACATAATCCCACCCATGCACATGCGATATGTCATACAAATTTCAATCAAAATCATGTTTCCATTACACTCCCATTTCAATAGCATGTTTTACATGCTCTCATAATAGCATTCACTTCCATTCAGTAATAACATTTGTCAATCATTCAGTTTCACCATCAATATGGTGACATTCCAATATTTCATAGTTTCATTATCATTCATATGCAATTTTCCAGTCATGTGTATCAGTCTTTCATTCAGTATATTTCACAGCATTTTACCAAAACATACATTCCATTTTCATTTTAATAAATGCTACTCACAACCAACATACATTATATCACAAAACTATTCATATTAATTCATGCCAATACCAAACATTCAAACATTTAATCACTCATGCATCATTGCAAGCATGCTATTTTGCTAGGGCTCGAAATGTACCTGATTTAACAACTTTAAACGCATTTACATAGCCATTTAACTAAGCTTGACCAGTAAGCTTAATCATAATTTTAAGTATTAAAAATATTATTTAACTTTAAATTTTATAGGTTAGAACCCACACCTTATTTTCACACAATCATAGCACTACTTGCGAAACCCGCTATTCCTCCTTTAGACTTAAACTGAACCTAAATTAAAATACAATATTTATCGAGTTAAAATGATGCAAAATCAGCCCTAAAACACCCTCTTAAAGGTTCAATCAAATCAGCGTTACCATAATAACTTTTAGATCCAAATCGACTAGGTTACTTACACTAATTTGATGCGAAACATATGCCGAACGAGATCTGTAGTCATTGTTGATCTGGGATCTTTAGATCAGAACCTAAACATAATTAATCCTAAAAAATCAGTAACCAAATATCCCCCATTCAGAATTTAAAGTAATCGAACAAAGCAGAAATTATTAACAAAGCGAAACAGTGCAAGATCTCGCACAAGTTTGCACTTTGCACTACCCATTACCTATATCTAAGTTGTCGGATGAACGTCTTAGTTAATTAATCAATCAGGGATGACTAAATCAAATCAAAATAGAGGAAAAATAAAATAAATTACAATAGTTGGGATAAAAACTAATGAGAAACAGTAGTCCCAAAACAATGGTGTTCTAAGGGGGTGGCAACACCATTTGAGGCGACAAAAAAGGTAGATTTAAGGCAGCACAAGGAAGGATATTTGGAAAATCAAAAAGAAAAATTTTAGGGGCTGGAGTGATGATTTATTGGCCATAAAAATAGAGGTAAAAAATTTTCACACAAAGCACAATAACAGAGAAAGAAAAATACGACTTACCAGCACCGATACGAACAACGGAGAATGGTGGCAATGGATAGTAAATGTGCTTGTTAGGAGCAAAAAAAAAGGGAAAAGTTTAGGGAAGCAAATAAGGGTGGTTTAGGAGGTTTATACGTTCAATGGGGTGGTTGGAAAAACAAAAATAAAACTCTAACAATGGGATGGCACAACTATGATAAATTCCTAGAGAAAAGAAAGAAACTTTAAGAGAAAAAAAATAGTAGAGGAGAACAGCTAGGAGATGAGAAAATTTAACTTCAGGCTAAAAAATAAGTGAAAAATTGATATTTATACCTAAGTTAAAATGCATGGGCATCACAAAAATAGGAGGAAGGGGAAAAATTAGCAAAATTAAGCTATTTTGCAGGGAAAGGGAATCAAACTCGGGTTTCTAAGCAAATTGCATTGTCTCTTTGTTTCCTCTAAACCATTAGGCCAATTACTTATTATTGAAATAATTTCACCAACTTTAAACCAAAAATTTGAAATTTTACAAGTTTGAAGCAAAATTTACAGCATAATAAAAATGGTGCAAATGAAGGAATTTGAACTTGGGTTTCAAGGAAAATTTCAGCAACACTTATCCAACATACCAATAACTCATTTTTTTCCTAAAAATGCACTATAATGTCAAAAATTGGGGTATGACCTCTCTCTCTCGGTTCACAAACCAGATTCTACTAACCCTCAATTTTTGGGATGTGACAGCTTAGGTTAATTAATAATAGATCCAAAAATTGGTATATTGGGTATGCGACTTCTACATAACATATCTTCACTTACAATAGTGGCATTCATAGACTGATAAAAGGGTAAATGATATCCTCTCTTGGTATTACATGATAGATAGAAAAGTAACGTGGCAACAAATCTTTTTTCTAGGACAAATGATTTAATTACAACGTGTTAGTAGTTTGACTTTTTCATGAAAGAAGATGTAATAGTTACTATAAGATAAAATAAGATCATATTGGGTGAACGAATTTAACCTAAAGAAATTGTTAGGATCGACCCGATTAAGCAATAAGTAAAAAAAATAGCAGAATAAATTGAGAATTTGAGCGCACAAATTTAACGTGGAAAACCCCTCCAAAGAGGATAAAAAACCATGGGCAAAGATAATTTTACTATAATGGCAAAAGAACGAAGAGTACAAAAGATGAAAATAAAAACTAAACCCCGAAAACCCGATAAAAAGAACCTTTAAAACGTAATCACAAAATTCTCTAAATGTGTTATGAGTTCTAATCTCTAATGGGTGTATTTTCTAAGGTTGTAAAAGAGCCTATTTATAGGCTAAATTCATAGGTCAAATAATAATAAAATAATCAATGTTTTATTGAAACAAATAAACAGAGTTTAACTAGAAGATTATTTCTCAAATTTGACTGAAATAGGAGTCATACTTAACAAATCTCCACCTTAACTCATATATCGACAACGCCATCTTGCCAAAGCCTGCCATGAGCCTATCTTGAACCGTGCAGGGAATTAACTGAGTCGAATCTCTGCTTAGAAACTGGAAGACTTCTAGCCTTCGACTTGTATACTGCCAAATCAAAACTAACTCGGGTTTGATTTTCATGAACACAGTGCTCTAACTTTTCAAAACCTGCATCCAAAAGAGAACCTCTCTTCAACAAAATGGTCATACCTATTTCCCTCCTATGATCAAGTTGCCTCCTCCAAACGAGTTGACTTCGACTCTGTGACAGACGAGGGACGTCCGATTTCACCAATTACTATAGAACCTTCTAGAATATAAAGACTTCCAGTTCTTTTACCTTTTAACAAAATGAGAGCTCCACGAGATACATTAATACTGCTCGACTCGATGTTGATTCTGTATCCTTTCAAGTCTAAAATACACAATGAGATGAGATTCTTTCATAAATTAGATACATACCTGACATCTGAGAGTGCCCTAATTGTCCCATCGTGTATCCTAATTTTAACAGTACCAATACCAATTACCTTACTAGATGAATCGTTTCCCATGTACACAACTCCACCTTCAACCGAACTATATGTGGAGAACCATTCTCTATTGGGACACATGTGGAAAGAAAATCCCGAATCTAGGATCCACTCGGACGTGAGCTCGGAGTTATCATTCGTTGACACAAACAAGAAATCATCACCGCTTTCATTGGCCAAATTAGCGCCAGCTACATCTTCCTCATTACTCTCAGCAGCTCTTTTGTAACATCCTAATTTTTGGGTTTTTTCGCGATTCTCGATATTTTGGTAAAGTTTTTAAAATTTGGTATTTGGTTGTGGAATTCATAATTTGAATAGGTAAATGGGCTTATGGAAGGCCCACGTCTGGCCAAAACCCGGTGGAATTTTTGAATTTTGGACTTAAGAGGTTAGGGGCTTTGGATAGGTGGTCTTATTAAAATTTGTGGGTGAAATGTAACACAAAAGATCCTCTGGTAAAGTGGCTAAGTGAGGCCACTAGGGAGCTATAAAGGTGGCGTGTAAGTGTTGGGGGAAGACCTAGGTTCGATTCCCTGTGATGGCAATTATGATGCTAATTTTTATGCTTGTGCATGCTATAGTTTAAAGCCGAATGGAACTCTGTGGGAGAGAGTTTGAAACAGTTAAATGCATGGATTAAGGAGGGATAAGGGGAGAGGTTTTAGGGATTTGAGAGGAGGATAAAGCTTAGCTGAATTGAGGGGATTAGAGAAGGGATTTCGGTAGAGGGGTTTTAGTTAGGGATTTTTTGCAATAGGAATTAGGGTGTGCCGTTTTCTCCTTTTGGTGTAGTCTTTTTTCTCTCTTTTCTTTTCCAGCCGAATCTACCTTCCTCCCATTCATCTTTTCTTTTTTTCTTTTCCAAAACCAGCCCACTACTCCCCTTCGTTCATCTATTATTTTTCTTACCTTCACTTCTGCCGAAATACCGCAAAAGCCGAAATCTGTGAAGCTAAGGGGTGCCGATTTCTTGTTGACCAGCAAACCTCTTTTTCTTTTCACTTTTTAGTGATCAATTCCCTTATCTTCTAGGCATAAACGATTAAGAAGAGAGGCTGTGGTAAGTGCTCAAACTCTAAACGATTCCTATGGTAAATGTTGACAAAAAGCCGAAACCCCTATAGTTTAGGGAGGTTGCCGAATATGGGTAGAGGCCTTATTGGGTTTTTCTTTTAATATTTTTTATTGGTTTGTTTAGTGGAGGAGCAGCAAGGCATAGGGTCGACTTGGATTAGTTTGGATCATCGGAGTGGCTAGAGCTAGTCATCAATTTCGGCAAAGGTAAGGTTCTTAAGGCCATTATGGAGGGTGGCCGAATGTGTAAGTGTTGATATTAGATGGTTCTCGATTTGGTTCAATTATTGTGAGCTGATCTATTAACGATTGATTATAGGAGAAATCATGTAGGAGATCTCGTCGAGGAATATCGCAAAACAGGTGTGTAACGAACCCTTTTTCATAGCTTAGAATGATAAATGCCAAAATGCCGAAATTCTGGCATTTCGAGGACTTGTGAGCAACCGAACGCTCATTGGTTAGTTAGATTTGCCGGGTCGATGATCGGGAACGTTGGAAAAGGTAAGGGCATGATTTTGGCATTCACGGTAAGTTAGGCCTCGAGGGGCCAAAATCGAGCCCAATGGGCTTCCGGACCCATTTGGGTAGAAATGATAGAAAATAGAATTTGGAAGAGTTGCATGTTAACACGGTTAGTACTGTTGTAAAGTTTGAGTTAAGTGGGCTTAGTGGGCTAAGTCGGCATTTGTAGGGCCCATTAGGGTTTTTTGGCCCAATAACTCGGTTTCACTAAAAATTGGCCAGAATCGCTGTTTAAAACATAAGAATGATTAGTAACTAATAATGAACATAGAAAACCCTAATATTTGGTAAATTTATGAAATTACCTTTATAATATTAAAATGACTATTTTTCCCGTAGGTAAAAATGACCATTATACCCCTAGGGTTTAATTATAAATTTGATACGTGGGATATGATATACATGAATGATATGATATACATGAATGATATGATATGCACATGATATGTATGAAATGCACATGATGTAATCATAAATGCATTGGGTTGGGTTTTCATATGGATGGAGGAAGTGCAAAAGGGCTATGCCCCAGTTTATTGAAAAGGGCTTATGCCTCAGTTTACCGAAAAGGGCTTATGCCCCAGTTTATTGAAAATGGCTTATGCCCTAGTTTATTGAAAAGGGCTTATGCCCCAGTTTACCGAAAAGGGCTTTGCCCCAGTTATTAAAAGAGGCTAGGCCTCCAGATATATGATAAAGCAACTATGCTGCCAGTGGTGTGTTGGTTGGGTGGGTTGAGTTATTCCCCACATGGTGTGTTGGTTGGTACGGGGGGAGAGTAGCGGATGGTGGGTCGAGTATTCTTCCCAAATGGGCTTGCATTCATTCTTTCATTGACATTACTTGTGATAATGAAATGGGCCTACGGGCCAGTAACCGTTAAACGAAAGGCTTCGGCCCAGTAATATGAAATATGAAAAGGCTTCGGCCCAGTGTTCTGAAATATGAAATATGAAAAGGCTTCGGCCTAGTATATGTTGAGATTGGATTTGGGCTTAGGCCCAGCAGGCTAATATTGTTTTGGGCTCTGAAAGGAGCTTGTTGCACATTGAGTTTCCAAACTCACCCCCTTTCCTTAACCTTGCAGGTGAGCTTTGATTTGGGGACTTGGAGCCGGAGGGAATTCAGAGTGGCCACGGTGATCGCCTTTGGGCTTTTGAATAAGTGTTTGGTTTTCATTAAGTTTGCTTTATTTATTATTTATTTTTGGGTTGTAATAAGGCCATTTTGACTTGATTTTCTTTCTTTTCTAGGATTATTTTATTTTTAACAACCTTAATTTGTTTGTTAATAAATGGGCTAGACTTAGGTCGTGTTTTCAAAATGATAATTGTTTTCAAAATAACACCACGCCACGATTATCTGATTTATCAAAGATTTCAACTTAAATAAATTACAACTCGATTTAACCAAGTGTGGCAATGGTTGTGGGCATGTCTAGGATTGGATCCATTCGAAGAGCTTGGTACTTAAGCAGCCTTCATGGCTCACCTCCTCTGTTACGGATTCCTACCTGGTGCCCAGCTTCCATTCACTTTGTTAGCTTAACAAAAGTCGGTTTTTAAAGCACTAAAACGAAACATGGATTTTTAACTTCAATGTGGCACGTCAGATTTGGCCATAACGTCTGGGCCGGGTTTGTGGTGCTACATCTTTTATTTCGTAGTTTATAACAATCTGCTTTAACATGACCTAACTTTTTACAATAGCGGCACCTTTTGTCTTGTTTCTTTGATGCTGCCAAAATGGAACCTTGTTTATCTACCTTGCTATCCAAACCAAACTCATTGTCGAGTTTGTCTCTATTCAACAAATGACCCTTCACATCTTCGAATAAGAGTTTATCTCTGCCATAAATCAGGGTCTCCCTGAAAGACTTAGATGAAAGGGGTAAAGAGCATAATAATAGCATAGCCTGGTCTTCGTCGTTAATATGAACCTCAACATTCTTTAAATCATCTAAAAGAGTAATGAATTGACTGATGTGATCTCTAAGAAGCTCACCTTCTTTCATGCAAAACGTAAATAGACGTTGTTTCAACACTAAATGGTTAGCCAGAGACTTAGTCGTATAAAGAGTTTCTAACCTTTTCCACAAGGCAGATAAGGTTTTCTCCATCAATACCTCCGGCAATACCGTATTCACGAGGCACAACTGGATTGTCGATAGGGCCTTTTCATCAAGCTCTTACCATTCTGCTTGATTTAGATTCTCAGGCTTTTTCCCGGTAGAAACCTTTTTTTAGCCGGTTTGAACTAGAATTGCCATCATCCAAACTTGCCACAGATTGAAATTTGTCTCACCATCGAACTTCTCATTTCAAACCTTGCTGTTGCCATATCTGAATGAATTAATCTATAAAAATTGAACTAGCTCTGATACCACTTGTTAGGATCGACCTGATTAAGCAACAAGTAAAAAAATAGCGGAATAAATTGAGAATTTTAACACACAAATTTAACGTGGAAAAACCCATCCAAAGAGGATAAAAACTATGGAAAAAGATAATTTTACTATAATGGAAAAAGAACAAAGAGTATAAAAGATGGAGAGAAAAATTAAACCTCGAAAGCCCAAAAACAAAGAACCCTCAAAACGTAATCACAAAATTATCTAAATGTGTTATGAGTTCTAATCTCTAATGGGTGTATTTTCTAAAGTTGTAAAAGAGTCTATTTATAGGCTAAATTCATAGGTCAAATAATAATAAAATAATCTAAACTAAATAGTGTTTCATTGAAATAAATAAACAGAGTTTACCTAGAAGATTTTTTCTCAAATTTGACTAAAATAGGAGTTATACTTAACAGAAATTAAGAGTATCCTATAAAGGTAACATACATATGACAAGGTTATTGGACAAGCAATTGATAAGTAGCTTTCATAATGTTATATAATGGGGAGAACACAATCATGGTACTTTAGAGGAATGATTCTATAACTAGATAATGTTGCAATTAATAAACGAAGAGTCGGAACTTAGTTACAAATTATTTGAGTCATAATTAATATGTTCAATTTGTCTATCTAATAGCTAAGTCTAACCTTGATTGTTTGCATTGGAATCAATGGGATGAACAAATTAAAAAAAATAGAGAAATAAATTGCATATATCACTATCTGCAATCAATGTGTTTGCTTACTATGAGCAAGAGATGACTTAAAGATTAAATTAATTTCTTTGAATTATTATTTGACTTTTTAAAATTAAATAATTGAAGTTCTAAGTGGAAATTAAATTAATTAGTTGTCTAAGTCTTTTTGAATGAATTAATAAAATTTATTTACTCATATTCTAGTACGATAAAGTCGACATGCTTTAACATAATTAGAATTGGATTGAAAAATAATTTAATTAGGAAATTAATTAAATTTATTCTAATTGAATAAATAATATTGGGAATGAAAAATTGGTTATTAGGCTGGTTAAATTATATGAGTTGATTAAAGGTTCAGATAAGACATAATTGTGTCGAGTACAAGAGGCATAATTAATACATGATGGGCGACAAACCCTAGTCCCACTAGGGCGCACTGCCCACCTTGTCTAGTCCTAGTAAAACTGCATATTTGATATTAAAATATTATTACTCAACTTTTTCTTGTTAAACTAAAACTCTTGTGATTTTCACTATAAATAAAGGCCATTGGATGGGCACCATATTAAGCATTCATACTCTATCAAAATTCAGTGAGATTTATCCTTTCAAATAAATTCTAATTTTGAGAGCGTTTGTTTTTTAATTTCTAACCTTTGAGAGTTATTAATATTCTTATTGTGTATCAATAGAAAGTTTTCGTAGTGTTCATCAGATCATGAATTAAAGACTACACGCTTGCATTAACACACATCCAAGGCCTGTCAATGATGCATCACTATAAATTACGAACTCCTTTCCTGGCTCGGGCTGTACTAAAATTGGTGTTTCAGTCAATCGTGCTTTCAACTTTTCAAAACTCTGCTGACATTTATCAGTCCATTCAAACTTAACATTCTTTTGCAACAACTTAGTCATAGGAGAGGCAATCATCGAAAATCCCTCAACAAAACGTCTATAATACCCGGCCAAGCCTAAAAAGCTTCTAACCTCGAATACATTCTTTGGCGGTTTCCAATCAACGATCGCAGAAATCTTGCTTGGATCCACCCGAATACCATCACCTGAGACTATATGTCCCAAAAATCCAACTTCACGAAGCCAGAACTCACTTTTACTAAACTTAGCAAACAGTTTCTTTTCTCTCAAAATCTGCAATATGGTTCTCAAGTGTTCGGCATGTTCAGACTCATCCCGATAATAAATTAGAATGTCATCTATAAACACTACTACAAATTTATCCAAATATGGCCGAAAGATCCGGTTCATTAAGTCCATAAATATAACTGGAGCATTTGTTAAGCCGAAAGGCATCACAAGAAACTCATAATGTCCATACCTTGTCCTAAAGGCGGTTTTCGGCACATCCGACTCCTTAACTCTCAACTGGTAGTAACCAGACCTCAAATCGATCTTTGAAAACACTGTGGCCCCCTTTAACTGATCGAATAAATCATCAATCCTCGGCAATGGGTACTTGTTCTTTACAGTCACCTTATTAAGCTGACGGTAATCAATGCAAAGTCTCATTGAACCATCCTTCTTCTTTACGAACAATACAGGAGCACCCCAGGGAGAGAAACTCGGTCTCACAAATCCCTTATCTGTTAACTCTTGCAACTGAGCCTTCAATTCTTTTAATTCAGTCGGAGCCATTCTATATGGAGCAATCGAGATCGGTGCAGTACCCGGCAACAAATCAATGGCAAACTCTATCTCTCTGTTCGGAGGCAACCCAGGTAATTCCTCTGGAAATACATCTGGAAACTCACAGACTATCGGTACTGATTCAAACTTCAGTTGAGGCAACTCAGTATTCATTACATAAGCCAGATAAGCTTCACACCCTTTCCTCATGTAATTCTGTGCAGACATGTGTGAAATCACCATAGGCAATTTATTCGATTCATCTGTTTCAACCCACAGAATTTCTCCATTTTCACATTTCAACTCTAATGTTTTTTGTTTACAATCTACCTTGGCATCATACAATCTCAACCAGTCCATTCCCAAGATAACGTCAAACTCATCAAATGGTAACAGCATCAGATTAGCCGGAAAACAGTGACCTTGAATCATTAATGGGCAATTCCTGCAAACCTTGTCAACTAGCACATATTGGCCTAAGGGGTTTGACACTTTAATCGTAAACTCAGTAAACTCAATAGGCAACTTTTTATTAGATATTAAATTCATGCAAATATAGGAATGAGTGGACCCGGGATCAATAAATGCAATAACAATAGTATCATAGAGAGAAAATGTACCAGTAATGACATCGGGAGATGATGTATCTTCTCAGGCACGTATAGCATAAGCTCTAGCAGGTGCTCTAGCTTCTGATCTCGCCGCTGAATCTTTCATCGCAGTTTTACTGCTAGTCCCACCTCCAGTATTTCTCGGTGGTCTACCTCTACTAGCGGTGGTATTCTGTCTAGCACTCTGAAATCTTTCTTCTTTAACTTTCTCCGGACAGTCTCTAATAAAATGCTCGCGAGAACCGCACCTGAAATAAGCTCGCTCATTTCCCCAACACTCACCATAATGTTGCCTACCACATTGCTGACACTCGGGCTTTCTAGGTCGCACATTACCCACACTTGCCACTGAAGTAGCTTGAGCTTTAGACCCCGAATATGCTCTACCACGATCTCTGTGTGAATCCCCAGTTGAAACTGTCATTCGAGGGTTTGTCTCTTTGGACCTCTTTGATTGAGATTGAAATGACTTGCTTATTGGCCTTTTTCTGGCATCTCGAGCCTCAATAGCAGCTTTTCTTCTTTCTTTGTTCAATTCTTCGGCTTTAAGAGCTCGGTCAACCAATACTACAAATTCTTTCAACTCCAAAATTCTTACAAGCACTTTAATGTCCTCATTTAGCCCATCCTCAAACCTTCTGCACATAATGGCCTCGGTGGACACACATTCCTGGGCATACTTGCTGAGTCTTACAAATTCACGTTCATACTCTACCACAGACATCTTGCCCTGCTTCAATTCAAGGAACTCCTTCCGTTTTGATCAATAAATCGCTGACTTATGTATTCCTTTTTGAATTCTTCCTGGAAGAAATCCCAAGTAACTCTTTCGTTTGGCACCACTGCTACCAAAGTCTTCCACCAGTGGTAGGCCGAATCTCTCAAAAGTGATACAGCACACTTTAAGCACTCCTCGGGTGTACATGAGAGCTCATCAAATACACGGGTAGAATTTTCAAGCCAGAACTCCGCTTTCTCAGGATCATCATCGATCTTTGCTCTAAACTCTTCGGCCCATGTTTTCGAATCTTGTCAACCGGAAGCTTGTTCGTTCTTACCAAATCTATGCCTTGAGCAGCTACAGGAATCGTCTGAGGTATGGGAGGGGGTGGAGGAGGTTGAGCATTTGGATTTGCTCGAATAAATTCAGTATACCAATTGTTCATCATTTGGAGAAAGGCATCCCGAGCCTCATCTCCCTGTCTCAATGTCTCAGGTCTACTTTCCACAGGTGCGGTCCCTTGTGCGGGAGCCGGCGCATTACTAGCAGCATCATCAGCCGCAGTTCCTTCAGGATCCATTACTATATTAACACAAAACACAGTTTAGAATAATCAGGAGTCACCACACTATCACAATATTTTTATGGCATGTATAGCTAAACTTTTACACACACTTTATTAGTCTGAGAACCACTAAACCATAGCTCTGATACCACTAAATGTAACACCCCTTACCCGTATCCGTCACCAGAACAGGGTACGAGGTATTATCAAATTATAGTATATACTATTAAATAAAATCGAACAAAAATATGGCGTGCAATTTGATCATGAATCATTATAACATATGCCATTAACCATTAACAATACAAACCAATTTCGAAGGCTTCGTACAAAATGATTAGTTTGATACTATAAGTAGTATTTTAAACCTAGACAATTATGACACGTAACAAAATAACTAAGTCTGCTATACATGCCATATTTCAAAATGATGAGTTCAGATACCAAAAGTATTGATAGTGCGGGCGGATCTTCAACGATCTCTAACTCCTGTGCTAGCTGGATGACACTATAAGACAAAGGAGAGAAAAGAAAGTAAGCTTATAGCTTAGTAAGTAAGTATATAAATAACAGGTAAGGAAACTAATATGTTTACAACATAACTCAACTATATCATATTTTTAATTTTTTTTACTATTTACTCCGGTTTGATCAAGTTGTCCCTCATGCGTCATGATCACTAAACAAATCATAACTCGAGTTACGAAACTCAAAATTCAAATCTGTAAAATTTCCCTGAATCTAAACTCATAAAACTTCTTACTAATTTTTTTTCTAGAATTTTTGGTTTAGCCAATTAGTACAGTTTATTAGTTAAAGTTTCCCCTATTACCCAGCTCAACTGATCTGACCTCTGTTCACTACGAATTGAATTTCTCTCAGTACACAATTCAAATAACCATGAAATCTATTTCATTTAAAACTAGACTCAATAAGGAATTTATGCATATAAACTATATTTCTTAATTTGTTTTGTACAATTTTTAATAATTTTTCAAAGTTGGAATAGGGGATCACATAGTCATTTTGAGCAAGTCACACACAATTGTAAATATCTCAAAATATAGGAAAATAGACTCATTAAGCTTTAATTTCACATCTCATTCAACCTCTAATTAAATTCCTTCTATTTTTGGTGATTTTTAAAAATCACGTCACTGATACTGTCCAAAACAGTTTTAATGCTAATTTCACTCTTTCACACATTCTTTATACTAACCTCATTTTAACTTATATATATATCACAAATCATTTTCACTACATTTCATACATCACAAGTAGAGGTCCATGACTACAATGTCACCACAAAGCCATCCTGTTGAACAATTCAGATTAATCCTCGATACTTGATGGTTTCAGCACACAGCCCCACCATCATATTTCATTTAATTCGGCTCTCTTGTACACATGGTGAATACTTAGTACCACTCATGCAACCTAGCCGATTTGTCTCGTAGCTCTCTTGTCTACATGGTGTCCTTCACTTGGAATCACGCATGCGACCTAGCTACATTTATCTCTCACGTAGCTCTCTTGTCTACATGGGATACATCCCGTATCACACATTTGACCTAGCTACTACATAGTATCTCGTAGCTTTCTTGTACACATGATGTGCACTCGGCACCATACATGTGACCTAGCTACGCCCCCTCTATTTTATTCGATCTTTCTGAATGTTCAACCGGGATCTCTCTCTCTATTACTTATTTCCATTCTTTTAATAGTCGATTTATACTTCTACATCATCTAATATATATAGTAGGCTGAAATATAAGAATGTAAATGAAATTAATGTATTATTTACATACAAACTTACCTCGGTGCAAAATATGGGGATTTTGCAATTTAGTCCAAAACTTTCTCCTTCCCCCGTTCGAGGTCGATTCCGCGCTTTTCTTGATCTATAACAACATATTTAGTTCATTTAACACTCGAACTATTTATTTTAAGCCAAAAAATCACATTATACAAAAATTACATTTTTGCCCCCTAACTTTTACAAAATTATGATTTTGCCCCAAGGCTCGGAAATTTAATTTCAGCCCTTATTCTTATGTTTAATGACCCACTGTTCATTTTTCTCTTCTATGGCAACATCAAATTCTCACTCTAACATATAGTTATGAACAATAGGTATTTTTATCGATTATCTCGTTTTGCTCGTTTTCGTTAAAAATCGCTTAGAAAAGATCGTTCTCCTAACTTCAAACATTCATATTCTACCATCAAACAACACAATACATGCCTATCATTCATGGGTAAATTTTTAAACATACACCCTAACTCAAAATAATGGTAGAAATAAGTAAACCGAGCTACGAGGATTTCAAAAATGTGAAGAACATTAAAAACGGGGCTTGAAATCACTTACTATGAAGCTTGAAAATTGAAGAAACCCTAGCTATGGAGGAGAGCAAAATTCGGCAGCGACTAATGAAGATGATGACCAATTTTGTGTTATTTTTCCCATTTTATTTCATTTAATATACAAATGACCAAAATGCCCTTACTACTAAACTTTCCAAAAATTCCCTCCATGTCCAACTTTTGTCCATAACTTAGGAATGGGTCAAATTGATATTTTGGACCTCCTAGTTAATATCCCAAAGCAATTCCATACTAAAAACTTCTAAAACACGAGTTTTACAATTTATTCGGTTTAGTCCCTAATCTCAACTTAAGTACTAATGCATAGAATTTCAACACGAAATTTTCACGAAATCATGAAATCATATCATAAACCCCAAAATAATTATAAAACAATTATTTCTATCTCGAATTTGTGGTCACAAAACCACTATTCCGATTAGGCCCTAATTCGGGTTGTCACAATTCTCCCCCCTTTAGTTATTTTTGTCCCCGAAAATCTTACCGGTAAAGAGGTTTGGGTACAGTTTCCTCATAGCTTCCTCAGGTTCCCATGTAGCCTCTTCTATCCCATGTCTGTGCCACAATACTTTCACTAAGGCTATACTTTTATTTCTTAACTGTTTAATTTCTCGAGCCAAAATCTTTATTGGTACCTCATCATAGGTCATATCCGGTCGAATCTCAATTTCTGTTGGAGAAATCACATGTGAAGGATCAGAACGATAATGTCGCAACATTGATACATGAAACACATTATGAATTCTTTCTAACTCTGCCGGTAAGGCCATCCGATATGCCACTGGTCCAATCCTCTCAGTAATCTTGTACGGCCCAATAAAACGCGGACTCAACTTGCCTTTTCGGCTAAATCTCATAATCTTTTTCCATGGTGACACCTTCAAGAACACTTTATCACCCACCTGAAATTCAATCTCTTTTCTTTTTAAATCTGCATATGACTTTTGTCGATCTGAAGCAGCTTTCAAGCAATCCCGAATTACTTTTATTTTCTTTTCGGTTTCTTTAACTAGATCAACTCCGTGAATCTGTTTCTCACTAAGTTTGGTCCAATATAAAGGAGTTCGACACTTACGACCATACAAGGATTCGTATAGTGCCATTTGTATACTTGACTGATAACTGTTATTGTAGGTAAATTCAATCAAAGATAGATATTTCTCCCAGCTACCTCCAAATTCTAAGACACAACATCTAAGCATATCCTCGAGTACATGGATTACTCTTTCCGACTGACCATCTGTTTATGGATGAAATGCGGTACTAAAGTTCAATTTTGTACCCAAAGATTCTTGTAACTTTTTCCAAAATCTCGAGGTAAATCTCGGATCTCTATATGATATTATAGACATAGGTACTCCGTGCAACCTCACAATTTCAGCAATATATAATTCGGCAAATTTATCAAGTGAGTAATCGGTATGTACTGGTATAAAGTGGGCTGACTTTGTTAATCTATCAACCACTACCCAGACGGCATCCTTCTTTTTAGGAGTCAAAGGCAAACCGGTTACAAAATCCATGGTAATCTTGTCCCATTTCCACTCAGGCACCATTACCGGTTGAAGTAGTCCTGAAGGCACTTGATGTTCAGCTTTTACTTGTTGACAGATCAAACACTTGGTTACAAATTCAGAAATGTCCCTTTTCATACCTGGCCACCAATACAACTTCTTTAAATCATTATACATTTTTTGTGCTACCAGGGTGAACTGATAAATAGCCACTGTGCGCCTCATGTAATATTTTCTGAATCAATTCATCATTTTTCGGTACACATATCCTGTCTCGAAACATCAAACAGTCGTCTGGTCCAACTCGAAAATCTGAGTCGTAACCTGATTCGCATTGAGTTCTATTGGTTCGCAACTCACTATCGTTCTTTTGAGCATCACAAATCAACTGGAGAAATAACGGTTTAGCCCTCATCTCTGCTAAGATTGACTCATCATCAGACAATGCTAACCCCGTATTCATGGCTCTCAAAGTAAAAAGAAATTTCCTGCTCAAGGCGTCAGCAACTACATTTGCTTTTCCTGCATGATAATTAATCACTAGCTCATAATCCTTTAATAATTCAAGCCATCTCCGCTGTCGCAGATTTAAATCCTTTTGATTCATCAAATACTTCAAACTTTTGTGATCAGTAAAAATTTGACATTTTTCACCATACAAATAATGTCGCCAAATCTTCAAGGCAAAGACAATAGCGTCCAATTCCAAATCATGTGTAGGATAGTTCTTCTCATGCGGTTTTAACTGTCTCGAAGCATAAGCTACCACTTTACCCTCTTGCATCAACACACATCCAAGGCCTGTCAATGATGCATCACTATAAATTACGAACTCCTTTCCTGGCTCGGGCTGTACTAAAATTGGTGCTTCAGTCAATCGTGCTTTCAACTTTTCAAAACTCTGCTGACATTTATCAGTCCATTCAAACTTAACATTCTTTTGCAACAACATATACATAGGAGAGGCAATCATCGAAAATCCCTCAACAAAACGTCTATAATACCCGGCCAAGCCTAAAAAGCTTCTACCCTCGAATACATTCTTTGGCGGTTTCCAATCAACGATCGCAGAAATCTTGCTTGGATCCACCCGAATACCATCACCTGAGACTATATGTCCCAAAAATCCAACTTCACGAAGCCAGAACTCACTTTTCCTAAACTTAGCAAATAGTTTCTTTTCTCTCAAGATCTGCAATATGGTTCTCAAGTGTTCGGCATGTTCAGACTCATCCCGAGAATAAATTCGAATGTCATCTATAAACACTACTACAAACTTATCCAAATATGGCCGAAAGATCTGGTTCATTAAGTCCATAAATATAGCTGGAGCATTTGTTAAGCAGAAAGGCATCACAAGAAACTCATAATGTCCATACCTTGTCCTAAAGGTGGTTTTCGGCACATCCGACTCCTTAACTCTCAACTGGTAGTAACCAGACCTCAAATTGATCTTTGAAAACACTGTGGCCCCTTTAACTGATCGAATAAATCATCAATCCTCGGCAATGGGTACTTGTTCTTTACAGTCACCTTATTAAGCTGACGGTAATCAATGCAAAGTCTCATTGAACCATCCTTCTTCTTTACGAACAATACAGGAGCACCCCAGAGAGAGAAACTCGGTCTCACAAATCCCTTATCTGTTAACTCTTGCAACTGAGCCTTCAATTCTTTTAATTCAGTCGGAGCCATTCTATATGGAGCAATCGAGATCGGTGCAGTACCCGGCAACAAATCAATGGCAAACTCTATCTCTCTGTTCGGAGGCAACCCAGGCAATTCCTCTGGAAATACATCTGGAAACTCACAGACTATCGGTATTGATTCAAACTTCAGTTGAGGCAACTCAGTATTCATTACATAAGCCAGATAAGCTTCAAACCCTTTCCTCATGTAATTCTGTGCAGATATGTGTGAAATCACCATAGGCAATTTATTCGATTCATCAATTTCAACCCACAGAATTTCTCCATTTTCACATTTCAACTCTAATGTTTTTTGTTTACAATCTACCTTGGCATCATACAATGTCAAACATCCATTCCCAAGATAACATCAAACTCATCAAATGGTAACAGCATCAGATTAGCCGGAAAACAGTGACCTTGAATCATTAATGGGCAATTCTTGCAAACCTTGTCAACTAGAACATATTGGCCTAAGGGGTTCGACACTTTAATCGTAAACTCAGTAAACTCAACAGGCAACTTTTTATTAGATACTAAATTCATGCAAATATAGGAATGAGTGGACCCGGGATCAATCAATGCAATAACAATAGTATCATGGAGAGAAAATGTACCAGTAATGACATCGGGAGATGATGTATCTTCTCGGGCACGTATAGCATAAGCTCTAGCAGGTGCTCTAGCTTCTGATCTCGCCACTGAATCTTTCATTGCAGTTTTATTGCTAGTCCCACCTCCAGTATTTCTCGGTGGTCTACCTCTACTAGCGGTGGTATTCTGTCTAGCACTCTGAAATATTTCTTCTTTATGTTTCTCCGGACAGTCTCTAATAAAATGCTCGCGAGAACCGCACCTGAAATAAGCTCGCTCGTTTCCCCAACACTCACCATAATGTTGCCTGCCACATTGCTGACACTCGGGCTTTCTAGGTCGCACATTACCCACACTTGCCACCGAAGTAGCTTGAGCTTTAGACCCCGAATATGCTCTACCACGATCTCTGTGTGAATCCCCAGTTGAAACTGTCATTCGAGGGTTTGTCTCTTTGGACCTCTTTGATTGAGATTGAAATGACTTGCTTATCGGCCTTTTTCTAGCATCTCGAGCCTCAATAGTAGCTTTTCTTCTTTCTTTGTTCAATTCTTCGGCTTTAAGAGCTCGGTCAACCAATACTACAAATTCTTTCAACTCCAAAATTCTTACAAGCACTTTAATGTCCTCATTTAGCCCATCCTCAAACCTTCTGCACATAATGGCCTCGGTGGACACACATTCCTGGGCATACTTGCTGAGTCTTACAAATTCACGTTCATACTCTGCCACAGACATCTTGCCCTGCTTCAATTCAAGGAACTCCTTCTGTTTTGATCAATAAATCGCTGACTTATGTATTTCTTTCTGAATTCTTCCTGGAAGAAATCCCAAGTAACTCTTTTTTTTGGCACCACTGCTACCAAAGTCTTCCACCAGTGGTAGGCCGAATCTCTCAAAAGTGATACAGCACACTTTAAGCACTCCTCGGGTGTATATGAGAGCTCATCAAATACATGGGTAGAATTTTCAAGCCAGAACTCCGCTTTCTCAGGATCATCATCGTTCTTTGCTCTAAACTCTTCGGCCCCTTGTTTTTGAATCTTGTCAACCGGAGGCTTGTTCGTTCTTACCAAATCTATGCCTTGAGCAGCTACAGGAATCGTCTGAGGTATGGGAGGGGCTGGAGGAGGTTGAGCATTTGGATTTGCTCGAATAAATTCAGTATACCAATTGTTCATCATTTGGAGAAAGGCATCCCGAGCCTCATCTCCCTATCTCAATGTCTCAGGTCTACTTTCCACAGGTGCGGTCCTTTGTGCGGGAGCCGGCGCATTACTAGCAGCATCATCAGCCGCAGTTCCTTCAGGATCCATTACTATATTAAAACAAAACACAGTTTAGAATAATCAGGAGTCACCACACTA
This sequence comes from Gossypium hirsutum, assembly GCF_007990345.1. Lineage (NCBI taxonomy): Eukaryota > Viridiplantae > Streptophyta > Magnoliopsida > Malvales > Malvaceae > Gossypium > Gossypium hirsutum. The sequence goes on along the minus strand of NC_053429.1, from coordinate 51,929,166 downwards.
TCACAATATTTTTATGGCATGTATAGCTAGACTTTTACACACACTTTATTAGTCTGAGAACCGACTAAACCATAGCTCTGATACCACTAAATATAACGCCTCTTACCTGTATCCGTCACCGGAACAGGGTACGAGGTATTAACAAATTATAGTATATACTATTAAATAAAACCCAACAAAAATATGGCGTGCAATTTGATCATGAATCATTATAACATATGCCATTAACCATTAACAATACAAACCAATTTCAAAGGCTTCGTACAAAATGATTAGTTTGATACTATAAGTAGTATTTTAAACCTAGACAATTATGACACGTAACAAAATAACTAAGTCTGCTATACATGCCATATTTCAAAATGATGAGTTCAGATACCAAAAGCATTGATAGTTCAGGCCGATCTTCAACGATCTCTAACTCCTGTGCTAGCTGGATGACACTATAAGACAAAGGAGAGAAATGAAAGTAAGCTTATAGCTTAGTAAGTAAGTATATAAATAACAGATAAGGAATCTAATATGTTTACAACATAACTCAATTATATCATATTTTTAATTTTTTTTTCACTATTTACTCCGGTTTGATCAAGCTGTCCCTCCTGCGTCATGATCACTAAATAAATCATAACTCAAGTTACAAAACTCGAAATTCAAATCCGTAAAATTTCCCTGAATCTAGACTCATAAAACTTCTTACTAATTTTTTTTCTAGAATTTTTGGTTCAGCCAATTAGTACAGTTTATTAGTTAAAGTTTCCCCTATTACCCAGCTCAACTGATCTGACCTCTGTTCACTACGAATTGAATTTCTCTCAGTACACAATTCAAATAACCATGAAATCTATTTCATTTAAAACTAGACTCAATAAAGAATTTATGCATATAAACTATATTTCTTAATTTGTTTTGTACAATTTTTAATAATTTTTCAAAGTTGGAACAGGGGATCACATAGTCATTTTGAGCAAGTCACACACAATTGTAAATATCTCAAAATATAGGAAAATAGACTCATTAAGCTTTAATTTCACATCTCATTCAACCTCTAATTAAATTCCTTCTATTTTTGGTGATTTTTAAAAATCACGTCACTGATACTGTCCAAAACAGTTTTAATGCTAATTTCACTCTTTCACACATTCTTTATACTAACCTCATTTTAACTTATATATATATATCACAAATCATTTTCACTACATTTCATACATCACAAGTATAGGTCCATGACTACAATGTCACCACAAAGCCATCCCGTTGAACAATTCGGATTAATCCTCGATACTTGATGGTTTCAGCACATAGCCCCACCATCATATTTCATTTAATTCGGCTCTCTTGTACACATGGTGAATACTTAGCACCACTCATGCGACCTAGCCGATTTGTCTCGTAGCTCTCTTGTCTAAATGGTGTCCTTCACTTGGAATCACGCATGCGACCTAGCTACATTTATCTCTCACGTAGCTCTCTTGTCTACATGGGATACATCCCGTATCACACATTTGACCTAGCTACTACATAGTATCTCGTAGCTTTCTTGTACACATGATGTGCACTCGGCACCATACATGTGACCTAGCTACGCCCCCTCTATTTTATTCGATCTTTCTGAATGTTCAACCGGGATCTCTCTCTATTACTTATTTCCATTCTTCCAATAGTCGATTTATACTTCAACATCATCTAATATATATAATAGGCTGAAATATAAGAATGTAAATGAAATTAATGTATTATTTACATACAAACTTACCTCGGTGCAAAATATGGGGATTTTACAATTTAGTCCAAAACTTTCTCCTTCCCCCGTTCAAGGTCGATTCCACGCTTTTCTTGATCTATAACAACATATTTAGTTCATTTAACACTCGAACTATTTATTTTAATCCAAAAAATCACATTATACAAAAATTACATTTTTGCCCCCTAACTTTTACAAAATTATGATTTTGCCCCAAGGCTCAGAAATTTAATTTCAACCCTTATTCTTATTTTTAATGACCTACTGATAATTTTTCTCTTCTATGGCAACATCAAATTCTCACTCTAACACATAGTTATGAACAGTAGGTATTTTTATCGATTATGTTGTTTTGCTCGTTTTCGTTAAAAATATCTTAGAAAAGATCGTTCTCCTAACTTCAAACATTCATATTCTACCATCAAACAACACAATACATGCCTATCATTCATGGGTAAATTTTTAAACATACACCCTAACTCGAAATAATGGTAGAAATAAGTAAACCGAGCTACGAGGATTTCAAAAATGTGAAGAACATTAAAAACGGGGCTTGAAATCACTTACTATGAAGCTTGAAAATTGAAGAAACCCTAGCTATGGAGGAGAGAAAATTTCGGCAGCAACTAATGAAGATGATGACCAATTTTGTGTTATTTTTCCCATTTTATTTCATTTAAATACAAATGACAAAAATGCCCTTACTACTAAACTTTCCAAAAATTCCCTCCATGTCCAACTTTTGTCCATAACTTAGGAATGGGTCAAATTGCTATTTAAGACCTCCTAGTTAATATCCCAAGGCAATTTCATACTAAAAACTTCTAAAACACGAGTTTTACAATTTATTCGGTTTAGTCCCTAATCTCAACTTAAGCGCTCAATGCATAGAATTTCATCACGAAATTTTCACGAAATCATGAAATCATATCATAAACCCCAAAGTAATTATAAAACAATTATTTCTATCTCGAATTTGTGGTCACAAAACCACTATTCTGATTAGGCCCTAATTCGGGTTGTCACAATTCTCCCCCCTTTAGAGATTTTCGTCCCCGAAAATCTTACCGGTAAAGAGGTTTGGGTACTATTTCCTCGTAGCTTCCTCAGGTTCCCACGTAGCCTCTTCTATCCCATGTCTGTGCCACAATACTTTCTCTAAGGCATACTTTTATTTCTTAACTGTTTAATTTCTCGAGCAAAAATCTTTATTGGATCCTCCTCCTAGGTCATATCCGATCGAATCTCAATTTCTGTTGGAGAAATCACATGTGAAGGATCAGAACGATAACGTCGCAACATTGATACATGAAACACATTATGAATTCTTTCTAACTCTGCCGGTAAGGCCATCCGATATGCCACTGGTCCAATCCTCTCAGTAATCTCGTACGGCCCAATAAAACGCGGACTCAACTTGCCTTTTCGGCTAAATCTCATAATATTTTTCCATGGTGACACCTTCAAGAACACTTTATCACCCACCTGAAATTCAATCTCTTTTCTTTTTAAATCTACATATGACTTTTGTCGATCTGAAGCAGCTTTCAAGCAAACCCGAATTACTTTTATTTTCTCTTCGGTTTCTTTAACTAAATCAACTCCGTGAATCTGTTTCTCACTAAATTCGGTCCAATATAAAGGAGTCCAACACTTACAACCATACAAGGATTCGTACGGTGCCATTTGTATACTTGACTGATAACTGTTATTGTAGGCAAATTCAATCAAAGATAGATATTTCTCCCAACTACCTCCAAATTCTAAGACACAACATCTAAGCATATCCTCGAGTACCTGGATTACTCTTTCCGACTGACCATCTATTTGTGGATGAAACGCGGTACTAAAGTTCAATTTTGTACCCAAAGCTTCGTGTAACTTTTTCCAAAATCTCGAGGTAAATCTCGGATCTCTATCTGATATTATAGACATAGGTACTCCTTGCAACCTCACAATTTCAGCAATATATAATTCGGCTAATTTATCAAGTGAGTAATCGATACGTACTGGTATAAAGTGGGCTGACTTTGTTAATCTATCAACCACTACCCAGACAGCATCCTTCTTTTTAGGAGTCAAAGGCAAACCGGTTACAAAATCCATGGTAATCTTGTCCCATTTCCACTCAGGCACCATTACCAGTTGAAGTAGTCCTGAAGGCACTTGATGTTCAGCTTTTACTTGTTGACAGATCAAACACTTGGTTACAAATTCAGAAATGTCCCTTTTCATACCTAGCCACCAATACAACTTCTTTAAATCATTAAACATTTTTTGTGCTACCAGGGTGAACTGATAAATAGCCACTGTGCGCCTCATGTAATATTTTCTGAATCAATTCATCATTTTTCGGTACACATATCCTGTCTCGAAACATCATACAGTCGTCTGGTCCAACTCGAAAATCTGAGTCGTAACCTGATTCGCATTGAGTTCTATTGGTTCGCAACTCACTATCGTTCTTTTGAGCATCACAAATCAACTGGAGAAATAACGGTTTAGCCCTCATCTCTTCTAAGATTGACTCATCATCAGACAATGCTAACCCCGTATTCATGGCTCTCAAAGTAAAAAGAAATTTCCTGCTCAAGGCGTCAGCAACTACATTTGCTTTTCCTGGATGATAATCAATCACTAGCTCATAATCCTTTAATAATTCAAGCCATCTCCGCTGTCGCAGATTTAAATCCTTTTTATTCATCAAATACTTCAAACTTTTGTGATCAGTAAAAATTCGGCATTTTTCACCATGCAAATAATGTCGCCAAATCTTCAAGGCAAAGACAATAGCGGCCAATTCCAAATCATGTGTAGGATAGTTCTTCTCATGCGGTTTTAACTGTCTCGAAGCATAAGCTACCACTTTACCCTTTTCCATCAACACACAACCAAGGCCTGTCAATGATGCATCACTATAAATTACGAACTCCTTTCTTGGCTCGAGCTGTACTAAAATTGTTGTTTCAGTCAATCGTACTTTCAACTTTTCAAAACTCTGCTGACATTTATCAGTCCATTCAAACTTAACATTCTTTTGCAACAACTTAGTCATAGGAGAGGCAATCATCGAAAATCCCTCAACAAAACGTCTATAATACCCGGCCAAGCCTAAAAAGCTTCTAACCTCGAATACATTCTTTGGCGGTTTCCAATCAACGATCGCAGAAATCTTGCTTGGATCCACCCGAATACCATCACCTGAGACTATATGTCCCAAAAATCCAACTTCACGAAGCCAGAACTCACTTTTACTAAACTTAGCAAACAGTTTCTTTTCTCTCAAGATCTGCAATATGGTTCTCAAGTGTTCGGCATGTTCAGACTCATCCCGATAATAAATTAGAATGTCATCTATAAACACTACTACAAATTTATCCAAATATGGCCGAAAGATCCGGTTCATTAAGTCTATAAATATAGCTGGAGCATTTGTTAAGCTGAAAGGCATCACAAGAAACTCATAATGTCCATAACTTGTCCTAAAGGCGGTTTTCGGCACATTCGACTCCTTAACTCTCAACTGGTAGTAACCAGACCTCAAATCGATCATTAAAAACACTGTGGCCCCCTTTAACTGATCGAATAAATCATCAATCCTCGGCAATGGGTACTTGTTCTTTATAGTCACCTTATTAAGCTGACGGTAATCAATGCAACGTCTCATTGAACCATCCTTCTTCTTTACGAACAATACAAGAGCACCCCAGGGAGAGAAACTCGGTCTCACAAATCCATTATCTGTTAACTCTTGCAACTGAGCCTTCAATTCTTTTAATTCAGTCGGAGCCATTCTATATGGAGCAATCGAGATCGGTGCAGTACCCGGCATCCAATCAATGGAAAACTCTATCTCTCTGTTCGGAGGCAACCCAGGCAATTCCTCTGAAAATACATCTGGAAACTCACAGACTATCGGTACTGATTCAAACTTCAGTTGAGGCAACTCAGTATTCATTACATAAGCCAGATAAGCTTCACGCCCTTTCCTCATGTAATTCTGTGCAGACATGTGTGAAATCACCATAGGCAATTTATTCGATTCATCTGTTTCAACCCACAGAATTTCTCCATTTTCACATTTCAACTCTAATGTTTTTTGTTTACAATCTACCTTGGCATCATACAATGTCAACCAGTCCATTCCCAAGATAACGTCAAACTCATCAAATGGTAACAGAATCAGATTAGCCGGAAAACAGTGACCTTGAATCATTAATGGGCAACTCTTGCAAACCTTGTCAACTAGCACATATTGGCCTAAGGGGTTCGACACTTTAATCGTAAACTCAGTAAACTCAACAGGCAACTTTTTATTAGATACTAAATTCATGCAAATATAGGAATGAGTGGACCCGGGATCAATCAATGCAATAACAATAGTATCATAGAGAGAAAATGTACCAGTAATGACATCGGGAGATGATGTATCTTCTCGGGCACGTATAGCATAAGCTCTAGTAGGTGCTCTACCTTCTAATCTCGCCGCTGAATCTTTCATCGCAGTTTTACTGCTAGCCCCACCTCCAGTATTTCTCGGTGGTCTACCTCTACTAGCGGTGGTATTCTGTCTAGCACTCTGAAATCTTTCTTCTTTAACTTTCTTCGGACAGTCTCTAATAAAATGCTCGCGAGAACTGTACCTGAAACAAGCTCGCTCATTTCCCTAACACTCACCATAATGTTGCCTGCCACATTGCTGACACTCGGGCTTTCTAGGTCACACATTACCCACACTTTCCACCGAAGTAGCTTGAGCTTTAGACCCCGAATATGCTCTACCACGATCTCTGAATGAATCCCCAGTTGAAACTGTCATTCGAGGGTTTGTCTCTTTGGACCTCTTTGATTGAGATTGAAATGACTTGCTTATCGGCCTTTCTCTGGTATCTCGAGCCTCAATAGTAGCTTTTCTTCTTTCTTTGTTCAATTCTTCGGCTTTAAGAGCTCGGTCAACCAATACTACAAATTCTTCCAACTCCAAAATTCCTACAAGCACTTTAATGTCCTCATTTAGCCCATCCTCAAACCTTCTGCACATAATGGCCTCGGTGGACACACATTCTTGGGCATACTTGCTGAGTCTTAAAAATTCACGTTCATACTCTGCCACAGACATCTTGCCCTGCTTGAATTAAAGGAACTCCTTCCATTTTTGATCAATAAATCGCTGACTTATGTATTTCTTTCTGAATTCTTCCTGGAAGAAATCCCAAGTAACTCTTTCTTTTGGCACCACTGCTACCAAAGTCTTCCACCAGTGGTAGGCCGAATCTCTCAAAAGTGATACAGCACACTTTAAGCACTCCTCGGGTGTACATGAGAGCTCATCAAATACACGGGTAGAATTTTCAGGCCAGAACTCCGCTTTCTCAAGATCATCATCGATCTTTGCTCTAAACTCTTCGACCCCTTGTTTTCGAATCTTATCAATCGGAGGCTTGTTCGTTCTTACCAAATCTATGCCTTGAGCAGCTACAGGAATCGTCTGAGGTATGGGAGGGGCTGGAGGAGGTTGAGCATTTGGATTTGCTCAAATAAATTCAGTATACCAATTGTTCATCATTTGGAGAAAGGCATCCCGAGCCTCATCTCCCTGTCTCAATGTCTCAGGTCTACTTTCCACAGGTGCGGTCCCTTGTGCGGGAGTCGGCGCATTACTATCAGCATCATCAGTCGCAGTTCCTTCAGGATCCAATACTATATTAAAACTAAACACAGTTTAGAATAATCAGGAGTCACCACACTATCACAATATTTTTATGGCATGTATAGCTAGACTTTTACACACACTTTATTAGTCCGAGAACCGACTAAACCATAGCTCTGATACCACTAAATGTAACACCCCTTACCCGTATCCGTCGCCGAAACAGGGTACGAGGTATTAACAAATTATAGTATATACTATTAAATAAAACCCAACAAAAATATGGTGTGCAATTTGATCATGAATCATTATAACATATGCCATTAACAATACAAACCAATTTCAAAGGCTTCGTACAAAATGATTAGTTTGATACTATAAGTAGTATTTTAAACCTAGAGAATTATGACATGTAACAAAATAACTAAGTCTGCTATACATGCCATATTTCAAAATGATGAGTTCAGATACCAAAAGTATTGATAGTGCGGGCGGATCTTCAACGATCTCTAACTCCTGTGCTAGCTGGATGACACTATAAGACAAAGGAGAGAAAAGAAAGTAAGCTTATAGCTTAGTAAGTAAGTATATAAATAACAGATAAGGAATCTAATATGTTTACAACATAACTCAATTATATGATATTTTTAATTTTTTTTACTATTTACTCCGGTTTGATCAAGCTGTCCCTCTTGTGTCATGATCACTAAATAAATCATAACTCAAGTTACGAAACTCAAAATTCAAATCCGTAAAATTTCCTTGAATCTAGACTCATAAAACTTCTTACTAATTTTTTTCTAGAATTTTTGGTTCAGCCAATTAGTACAGTTTATTAGTTAAAGTTTCCCCTGTTACACAGCTTAACTGATCTGACCTCTGTTCACTACGAATTGAATTTCTCTCAGTACACAATTCAAATAACCATGAAATCTGTTTCATTTAAAAATAGACTCAATAAGGAATTTAGGCATATAAACTATATTTCTTAATTTGTTTTGTACAATTTTTAATGATTTTTCAAAGTTGGAATAGGGGATCACAAAGTCATCCTGAGCAAGTCACACACAATTGTAAATATCTCAAAATATAGGAAAATAGACTCATTAAGCTTTAATTTCACATCTCATTCAGCCTCTAATTAAATTCCTTCTATTTTTGGTGATTTTTAAAAATCACGTCACTGATACTGTCCAAAATAGTTTTAATACTAATTTTACTCTTTCACACATTCTTTATACTAACCTCATTTTAACTTATATATATATATCACAAGTATAGGTCCATGACTACAATGTCACCACAAAGCCATCCCGTTGAACAATTCGGATTAATCCTCGATACTTGATGGTTTCAGCACTCAGCCCCACCATCATATTTCATTTAATTCGGCTCTCTTGTACACATGGTGAATACTTAGTACCACTCATGCGACCTAGCTGATTTGTCTCGTAGCTCTCTTGTCTACATGGTGTCCTTCACTTGGAATCACGCATGCGACCTAGCTACATTTATCTCTCACGTAGCTCTCTTGTCTACATGGGATACATCCCGTATCACACATTTGACCTAGCTACTACATAGTATCTCGTAGCTTTCTTGTACACATGATGTGCACTCGGCACCATACATGTGACCTAGCTACGCCCCCTCTATTTTATTCGATCTTTCCGAATGTTCAACCGGGATCTCTCTCTATTACTTATTTCCATTCTTCCAATAGTCGATTTATACTTCAACATCATCTAATATATATAATAGGCTGAAATATAAGAATGTAAATGAAATTAATGTATTATTTACATACAAACTTACCTCGGTGCAAAATATGGGGATTTTGCAATTTAGTCCAAAACTTTCTCCTTCCCCCGTTCGAGGTCGATTCCACGCTTTTCTTGATCTATAACAACATATTTAGTTCATTTAAAACTCAAACTATTTATTTTAATCCAAAAAATCACATTATACAAAAATTACATTTTTGCCCCTAACTTTTACAAAATTACGATTTTACCCCAAGGCCCGAAAATTTAATTTCAGCCCTTATTCTTATGTTTAATGACCTACTGATCATTTTTCTCTTCTATGGCAACATCAAATTCTCACTCTAACACATAATTATGAATAATATGTATTTTTATCGATTATGCCGTTTTGCTCGTTTTCGTTAAAAATCGCTTAGAAAAGATCATTCTCCTAACTTCAAACATTCATATTCTACCATCAAACAACACAATACATGCCTATCATTCATGGGTAAATTTTTAAACATGCACCCTAACTCGAAATAATGGTAGAAATAAGTAAACCGAGCTACGAGGATTTCAAAAATGTGAAGAACATTAAAAATGGGGCTTGAAATCACTTACTATGAAGCTTGAAAATTGAAGAAACCCTAGCTATGGAGGAGAGCAAATTTCAGCAGCAACTAATGAAGATGATGACCAATTTTGTGTTATTTTTCCCATTTTATTTCATTTAATATACAAATGACCAAAATGCCCTTACTACTAAACTTTCCAAAAATTCCCTCCATGTCCAACTTTTGTCCATAACATAGGAATGGGTCAAATTGATATTAAAGACCTCCTAGTTAATATCCCAAAGCAATTTCATACTAAAAACTTCTAAAACACGAGTTTTACAATTTATTCGCTTTAGTCCCTAATCTCAACTTAAGCGCTCAATGCATAGAATTTCATCACAAAATTTTCACGAAATCATGAAATCATATCATAAACCCCAAAATAATTATAAAACAATTATTTCTATCTCGGATTTGTGGTCACAAAACCACTATTCCGATTAGGCACTAATTCGTGTTGTCACAATAGTGTGATCCGAGATCCGACATCTCCTGATCCTTTGAGCTAGCTTGACGTATCTAAATAGAAGGGAAAAGAGAGGAGAGTAAGCTATAAAGCTTAGTACGTACACATACAAATAGTCTACATTTTGCAACTATTGATAATCTAAGCATAATTACTTATCCATTATGATACTTTTCATCATGTCATATGTATACTTATCTTCCATATTCATATGCACATGCTTCTCAAAATACATATATTTCATAATATCATCATATACTAAGTCATCATAGGGTTTTAGTACATACCTGTGCGATCTTGCACACATATGGCTTACTTAAATTTTACTTTCGGAATTCATATTACGTTACCCGTTGAACACTTGGAATATGATTCGGACACACAGAAGTGCCTGAACGTAGCCTTGGCTACCTGACAGAATGTGCACCGAAGTGCCACATATCACAGAATCACATGCCGCTCTCAACGGGGCTACTCAAAGAGCTAAAAAAGTATCCGAACACAACTCAGGATACCCAGCACCTTGACCCTAGCATGTATCACATATTAAATGAGCTCATAACACACATAACTATCCTAGTGACATGTCACTTGTATCCTCAACTATTCCTAAGGTTCAAACAAGATTTTAGACTTCCAGACCTTTATCGAACGTACTTGCATAAATGGTTTCTTTCACATGGCCAACGTCTCAAAATCAAATAGCAAAGCACCAAAACATGTTATATTATCAACATAGCCAAATAAGCATATTAAGCATACAAATATCAATAAATCATTTAATAACAATAATTAATGTATTTATTTGCATATTACTTACCTCGGTACAAAATATTAGAAATCGAGCCTAAACTTCGTAAACCTTGTTCTTTCCCTGATCAAGGCCCGTATCTTGATTCTCTTGATCTATAATACCAAATTTAGCTCGTTTAATACATACATTACTCAAAACAACCCAAAATTCATACTTGGGTAAAATTACTATTTTACCCTTAGACTTTCATATATTTGCAATTTAGTCCCTAGGCTTGGATAATACAATGTATGGGATTTCTTAGTTATCCAAGCCTAGCCGAACATTTTTCATGTTCATAACAACCCACATTTTCCTTCCTTTCACATTTTTCTACCCTTCTCTACAACTTTTACAAAATAGTCCTTAAAGCCCTTTTCATGAAAATCTACTTAGTAAAAGTTGTTTACCATCCTTTAAACTCTCATATCCCTCCATAAATCATCAAAACATAAGCTTCTCATGCTGTGTAAATTTCTAAACATGAACCCTAGCATGAAATATGGGTAGAAATAGCGGGAGCAAGTTACCAGCATTTCAAAAATACGAAGAACATTAAAAACGAGGCTTGGGAGCACTTACTATAGAGCTTGGAAAGCTTGAAAACCCTAGCTATGGAGAACCCTAAAATTTTGGTAGAAACATGGAGATTTTTGGCTTATTTTCCCTTTTTATTTCATTAATATACCAAATGACCAAAATGCCCCTAATGTATTTCCTTCAAATTTTCCATTCAAGCTCATTTTTGTCCAAAAACTTAGAAATTAGGCAAATTTCTCTTTAAGACCTCCTAATTAATAATCCAAAGTAATTTCATACAAATTGCTTCTAAAACACAAAATTTGCAACTTATTCAATTTGGTCCCTAATTTCCAATTGGACACCTTACTTAGAATTTCTTCATAAAACTTTAACACATGCATATATTCATATTATAAACCTCATAACAATCATAAAAACAATATTTTAACGTCGGATTTATGGTCCCAAAACCACTATTCTGACGTCCTATTTTGGGATGTTATAAAGAATCACATTGGTCATCGAAGTGACACAATTAATCAATCATACATTAATATTCACTGGATTACAACTTATAATCATGCATAGAGACATTTCATACATCCATGCATTGATAGAATCAAATTTTACATGAAAAATAACTAAGAGACAAAACTTACTTGTATGACTCGAGACCTAGGTCCCTTGTAGCTAAGGATGGCAATTCATATTATAGATTTGAATATTTGCATGTATTTTATCTGAATTCATCAAATTCATATGTTAAAATTATTATATGTTATGGATTTGGATTCAGATAGATCCCTCAAATATCCATTATATGAATCCACATTTCTATAATTGTGGATTTGTAAACTTACTTCTAACAAGGCTTGAACCCAATATCTCTTATATATAAAGTCATGCTTTAACCATCAATACTTTTCTTCAATATTGATACTATAATTTACAGAAATTAATAAATAGTTATAAAAATATAATAAAAATATTTTTCAAAATTAATTATAATATTTAATAATAAAATTAAATATAATATTTTTCTGACATCTTATTCTTTTAAATCTCATTTAGCTTATTTTAAACCATATTCTTTTGTATCCGTAAACCTAACTGAACAATGAGATGAGCCCATCAGCATCCCTAAATTTGTGTTATCTTGTTTATTATTTGATCAACGTAGTTAAATTACTTTAAACCAAAAATTAATTAATATTTATTTAAGTAAAATAATATTATTTTAACACCCCGAACATTTTCAATTTACCGTATACCAATATACTAAGAAAATTTAGTATAATTTTTATATGAAAATATTTGAATTTTAGATGGATTAAATTAATTTTAAATTATTGGGAAGCCTTTAGAAGGCAATCTTAGTTAATTTGATGGTTATTAGCCTAATCAAATAAAAACATGAAGATTAGGAGCAAATTGGTAAAATTTTTCACTAGGATTATTCTAGACATTTAGATCATAAATGAGATTAAATATTAGAGCATTTATGAAATTTTGGGGTTTGAGATGACGATGGAACTTTTAAATTCCATTTTAAGTGATTAAAGAGCATTTTTGTCACATCTTAATAGCCCTTTGACTTGTTGACCAAATAAACAATATTTTAAGATAATAAAATATGTTAAAAGATGAGAAAATATCTTATCTTTATCTTCATTATCAGCCAACCATGAGGGAGAAAAACCTTCTTCATTCTTCTCCATTTCTTTTCCTTTTTCTTCAACCCTTGCTTATTTCTCTTTCAATCCTTCATCATCTTTATCATCTAAGTACTTAAGGTTTGAACCCTAGTGAGTGAAAGTATATTAGGAGGAAGGTAAACAATATTTGGGTTTTGTAATTTTCATCTCATACTTACTCAATCTCATGTTTATTTTTAAGGTATTAAGTTGTTGAACCATATTAATGGCTATTCATTAACTATGTGTTAATGAATATTTATTCTTTATGAAAGAAATTGAAGAAGGAAAGCGAAATACTAACAAAAGAAAGGAAAAGCTAATTGATCAAGGTGGATTTAAGCTTTTCCAACTCTTTTGAATACTTTTGTGTGATAAAATATATGGAAAGCCTATTAAAACTCTTATTTGAAATTAATATAGCTTTTAATTTATTTATTATTGTCAAATTGAATGTATGTTATACTATATTGATGTTTTATGATCATGAAAATATAGCTGATGGCAAAAAGGGAAAGTTTATAAATGATTTTCTAGTTAAGTCTCCTTGTGGTGATGTTGATGAGAGTTTGAATCTTGAATTGGCGATTTAATTTTATAGATTAATGGTGTGTCGTTGAAAGGACCAAAAATAACCTATCCCTAAGAAATAATGAAAAAAATTGTATAAGAGAAGTAGAGTAAAATCCTCAGGGACTGCATTGCTACAACTTCTTGATCCTCAAAATCCTGGACACAGTCATGCCCAAGAAAAACATCCGACCTAGGAAAAAAATAGAATTAAAAATATCGATGAGTTGAAATTGAATAAATTGAAATTGCAATTGTAAAAAGAAACAGAGTTGAGGGAATGAGTTTTTTGGCTTGACGAATTCCAGTCTCTGATTATCTCGATCCTTCTTGGATTCAATCATAGGCTTTTAAGCGATCCTTCTCATGACCGAATAAGCCAGTTATTATGGAAGATGCCTACGACCACCAGCTCCACTTAAGTTTTAGCCTTACGATTTAGAGGAACCTGACTGTAGCCAACCGTCACTTTTGTAGGACTGTCTTACACTAGATCATCATTTCTCAATGGCGAATGCTACGCCATTTCATCTGTTAGGCTCGTCAACCACTAACACAGTAAGTTAGCGAACCAACTGTGCAACCTTCCCAAAATATACAAAGTGGCCGCCTTTGTACAAGATGAAAAGATTTCTTTTGGAAGGACATGGACGGAAACATCTATCTTGTAATGCGGAGAAATGATGAATACTCACTAAGAAGGGTTAAGTTCGAGTTCTAAGCCTTATGAACTCTTTTGGAGGAGCCTTGATAACCTTTGGCTAGATGAGTTTAGTTACTCATGCTTTTGGGAAAAAAATACAAGTGTAATGGAATTAAATTTTACTGGAAAGGAAAAGAAACAAAAAGGCTAAAGCCTTACGAGGAAGAAGTTTTTTTACAAAAGCAATGAGTGAATATTCTTGTCACTCCATCCCCTATTTATAGTACATAAAAAACCTAGTTTCTTCCTATTTAAACTCTAGAAGATAATAAAAGATATAATTTGAAATTAAATCTAAACGATATCATAATAATTCTAACAATAATCCTAAAAGTAAAATTCAAATTTAAATAAAGTCTTATGTTCATAAATCTCTTCTTTGAATTTTTGCCCCAAGTCTTTCATATTTTGTATTTTCGGCACCACTTCTTCCCTTTTTCGCATGCTGATCTGTTTTGCCTTTAAATTCGTGCTTTTTGTCTTCAAATTTCCTTTTACTGTCAATTTAGTCCCTACAAGAAAAAAAACCATAAACAGCCCAAATTAGTAGGATCATACTCAAAATATATATAATTAACACATAAAGTATGTCATTTTAGAGTATTATCATATTCCCTTACTTAGCCAATGTTTGCCCTCAAATATGGTTCCTATTCCACTATGTAATTTTGATTTTACCATGAAAGAAGTATCACTCCAAAATTTTATAAAATTACGCATAATGTATATGAAAATAAAGAGAACCTTTAGCTTGCTTTCAGTAGAACCTAAAAGTACTCCAACTTAAACACACAAATATTAAATCGACTTGGATTATTTCATGGAAATTAGGTAATTTACTAAACTTAACAAGACACCCTATTTGCTCCACCCTTAGTCCTCAAATGAAATTATTTTTTTTCTTTTTTTTTCTTAGCTTTTTTTCTTAAGAATGTCTTGGCCCTTTTGAAGCGAAGAGGGATGACAACCCAAGCACCCCACCGCAATTACTCATCCCAACATGCTCCTGTATTATTATTATTATTATTATTATTATTATTATTATTATTATTATTATTATTTGGTTAAGAATGTTTTCGCCCTTTCGACGTGAAGTGGGATGACAACCCAAGCACCCCACCCCAGTTACTCAGCCCAACATATTCTTATTATTATTTTTGTTTAATTCTGGCTAGCAAAGTTTACGTAACACCACACAACCTTTTTATGCGAAGTAGGATGACAACCGAAGCACCCTACCCCGGTTACTCAGTCAGTCACGTTTTAAGTTGTGCTCATGTTACACCCCTAACCTGTATCCATCGCCGAACTAGGGTTAAGAGGCATTACCAGACAATCGGAACATTTCGAATTCATTTCACAAACTAAAAGTCATACTTCATCATGTCATAATCATATATCAATATAAACTCTCTTCTTTAGGTCATCGAGACCTAAAACATGCTTTAGAAAGGAGTCGAGACTAAATCAAGCACATACAATTTTTTCTAAAACTTAAACATTTTTCTAAGTTATAAAGGTCAAACGCCCGTGTGAATAGGTCGTGTGCCCCACACGGTATTAGACACACCCGAGTGTCTATGCCGTGGCAAAACAAGGCATACATACTGACTTGTCCACACGGCCATAAGACACACCCGTGTGCCAAGCTGTGTGAAAATTAGGGAGGTTACTGACTTGGGGTCACAGGACCAACCACACACCGATGTGCCAGTTTGTGTGCCATACACGACCGATAGACACGTTCGTGTGTCTAGGAAGTGTCAAAACTATAGGGTATACTAAATTAAAATCGTAGGGTACCCTAGGAAACACATGGCCCTGTAACATGACCATGTTTCACACACGGCTGAGACACACGCCCGTGTCTCTGCCTGTGTGGGCAAAAATAGGCCATTTGAAAAGCCAAATTTGCCACCCTACAATCATGAACTCATAACAACCAATTTGGATTCATTTCCATACACTTATAGGCTGCCCAAAAACAACCAAATCACACACATTTCATGCCATTTCATAGTCAACCATTTCATTACTCAATTCCACAGCTAAAACATACCAAATCAATGTACCAAAATCACCACAACTTACAAAAGTTCCAAATACATAAACTCATCATTTTATCACATATTTCATACCACAAAACTTACCAATTCAACATTCCATATTTAAACCATCACACAAGCATTATATACATCATATAACTTACTTATCAAACACTTCATTTAGGTCAACTTAAAAGGCCATACATACCAATATTTACAAGCCAAATGTCATGGCTAGATATTCATATCTCAAAACCTATCAAAATAACTCTAGCCTATACATGCCATATACCATATGTACAACTCTCAAAATGGTACCAAAATAGATGTCCGATAGTGTGAATGAGTCACTGACGATCCTCGGATCTGAGCTAGCTTTATAACACTGTAAAACAGAGAACATTTCACACAGTAAGCTTCATACCTTAGTAAGTTCGTACCAAATATAATCAATAGTTTATATAATACAAAACAATCAACTGATAAACACTTAGTAGTTCTCAAATCATCCATCAATTCTATTCCATCACAATTAATTTGTTCATACAAATTCATCAAACTTCATACATATAGTATCATCTACCACATAGGTATCGTACATACCTAAACTTTCCCCTATTTATTCATTTCCATTCTCACCTTTCGTTCGAATACATTAATTCATTCGAAAGTCTTTCCATAATCTAAGAGCTTGCACACTTAGTGCATTAATGATTAGCCGAAGTTGTAACGATCTCACACACTTAGTGCCATCTCAAATAACTGAAACTATCTCAGTATTGCACACTTAGTGCCTTGTATAGCCAAAGCTATTCCAATTCGCACACTTAGTGCTATTTATAGCCGAAGCTATTTTGAATCGCACACTTAGTGTCGAACATAGTCAATTTATCACCGTGTTCAAACCATAATCAAATATATACGATTTAAGCATTATCAAAACACTAAAACATAAATTGTAAAATCATTTATCAAGTACGAACTTACCTCATACTCAGAATTGACGATTCGGATCGTTTACTTAATAACCTTCGATTTCCCTCGATCTAAAACTGAATTCCTCTTTTCTTGATTTATATGTATTCAAAATTAACCCTTTTATTCAAAAAATCATTCAATTCAATCCATATACACATATTTAGGGCATTTTACAAATTAGCCCTTTCATTTTCACATTTTAACATTTTAGTCTCTAATTCATAAAATCACAAAATACACAAAATTTCTTTATACACATGCTTAGCCGAATTTTCATGGAGTTCATATAAGCCCACTTATTTCATTTATTTCACATTTTAGTCCTTCAATTTCTCATTTTCACAATTTAGCCCAAAATACTCAAATTCATCAAAAATCCCAATACAAAACATAGTAATCTAACACATATCTTTCATTTACTATCATCTAACTTCATAAAACTCATAATTTCATCAATGGCATAACTCAAAATCATCAAAAAAAATAAAAAATTAAGACATGGGCTTGATAAAACACTAAGCAACAATCATAAAAACATAGAAATCATCAAAAATCAAACAGAACACATACCTTAATCAAGCCAAACCATAGTCGAACCCTAGCAAGCTTTTACCTTTTCTTTTTCCTTTGATTTTCGGTAAAACAAGACGATAATGGCCTTATTTTATGTTTTTTTATTTAATTAACATTAATACATCAATTACCATTTTACCCTTGGCTTAATAACTTATAAAACATTAATATTTAAGGCCATAAATGTCTACTTACCATGTAATTGGCATAATAACAACATAAGGACCTCTCTTTTAAAAACACATAGCAAATAGACACTTTTAACATATGGAACCTCACTTTTGCATTTTACGCGATTAGGTCCTTTTATCAAATTAAGCACACAAACGATCAAATTCTCATACGAAAATTTTCACACATACTAATCAACATATAATAAGCACAGAAAATAATATAAAAATATTTTTTGACTCAGATTTGTGGTCTCGAAACCACTATTCTAACTAAGGTCTAAGCCGGGCTGTTACAACTCATAACCGTGGAATCATTATATTTTATTTTATTTATTTTTTTAATGAAACAGAACTTTAATTTTGGAAGACTAGGAAAAAAAATCAAGTTTCAAAAATAAGTTTTGGCAATTACCTATCAGTCATGAAAATAAATTTAGCATACATTTGTATTAAGTGTCATCTTTGCATTTAAACTTAATCAATTTTACTATAAACAAGATATGATTAACTTCATTAATCATAATTATTTTAGCCTAATAGAAATAGAACAGTGGAGATGAAATCAATATAGTAAAATCATAACTAACTCAGTAGACAAGAATCATGCTCGCAGGTCAAACAATGGGTGATTCTTAGTCAAAATCTTAGGCATGAAAAGGGGAAGGATATACTAAAAAAATAAATGTGAATAATAGTAACACAACAAAAGAAACAATAAATAAAACAGCAGAAATAATGAGGAATGTCTTCCCCTACTTAAATCACATTGCCCTCAATGTGAAAAAATAATATTAACAAATATGATGAAAAAGAAAGGGTTTAGAACACTCTCTATGTTGTTTTCGTTATTGTTTTCGCCACCCATTTCAAAATTTAATTTTTTGTTTCCTCGATTCTCCTGGATATAAGAAGAGAGATAAAATTTATTAACATGCAAGAAAATAAAGAAAATAAAATAGAAAAAAAGTAAAATATATAAAAAAAAAATTGGGTTGCCTCCCAACAAATCTTATTTAACGTCGTTAGCTTGACGACCTAACTAGTATTGTGGCTGTTCCAGCTGAATTTCTCCGATCGTATGGGCTTGGAAATTCTCCTTTTTTACCAAATCCAACATATTTGGGTTCAATCGTCTTTGTGCCTCTTGCTTTTGCTTTATATTTTCCTCTAAAAAAAACTTATGTAGGCATGTTAAAGGGCTAATCCCTTTTAATTCAGCAATAGTCTGATCATTCTCCAAAAATGCGCACTTGAGATGCTCGAGAAGTGGTTGTAATTCTAGGTCTGGTGCTTGCACAACAAAAGGTAGAAGTTTAGTGTTCATAGGAGCAGATAATTCATTAACAGATTCGCAAATAGGTCCTAAATCAAAATTATCATTAAACAGTGTTTCAAGTTTATATTTATAAGGTTACTCAAAAGTTTCTTCTACTAATGAATCAATTGTCTCGACACAGTTTACGTTCAAGATTTCACTCGGGTGACTAATAGCATCGTAAACATTAAACTTCACGATCTCCCTGTCAAATTCCATTGTGAGGGTTCCGCTACGTACGTCAATCTTAGTACTTGCGGTATTAAGGAAAGGTCATCCCAACAAGATGTCTAAAGACCCAGGAGCATTATCCTCTTCCATTTTCACCACATAAAAGTCTGCAAGAAAGATAAGTCCTTTCAATTTCACTAATACGTCTTCAAGGACTATTTCGGGATACACAATAGACCTGTTTGCTAATTGAATGATAACATTTGTTTTCATCAGAAAAACCCATGTTAAGTGATTCAAAAATGGAAAAAGGCATTACAATTATGGAGGCCTCTAAATCACACATAACTTTTTTAATTTCTAAGCGGCCGATTTTGCATGGTATTGCAAACATGCCTGTGTCTTTACATTTTACTGGCATCCTCCGCTACAACACCACAGATACATTTTCACCAAAACTTACTCTTTCATTTCCAGTTAATTTTTGCTTGTTGGTGCAAAACTCCTTAAGGAGTTTGGCATATCGTGGAATTTGTTTAATGGCATCCAACAACGGTATGTTGATCTCGACGTTTCTAAATGTTTCGAGGATATTTTTTTTTCTCTTTACCTTTCCGATGTTGGTTCAATCGCCTTGGAAACGGAGGTTGAATTGTGAGAAATGGAGGTTTCTTTCAGTTTTGTTCATCGCTCTCTTGCTTATTCTGGGCAGAATCTTGATCAAGATTCCTACCAGGATTCGGTTCCAGTTCTTTTCCACTTTATAATGTCACTGTATTTGCGTTTTGTCTTGGGTTAGGTTCCGTTTGTGATGACAACTTTCCCTGTGAGTTGAATACTTTTGGAAGGATATGGGTGGAAGCGTCAGTCCTATAAAGTAAAGAAATGATGAAAACTAGTTGAGAAGGGTTAAGTGTGGGTTCTAAGCCTCATTAACTCTTTTGGAGGAACCTTGATAACCTTTGGCTAGATGAGTTTAGTTACTCATGCTTTCGGGAAAAAAAGCACAAGTGTAATGGAATAAAATTTTATTAGAAAGAAAAAGAAATAGAAAAGGCTAGAGCCTTAGGGGGAAGAAGTTTTTTTACAGAAGTGATGAGTGAATATTCATGTCACTTCGTCCTATATTTATAGTACATAAAAAATCTAGTTTGTTCCTATTTAAACTTTAGAAGATAATAAAAGACATAGTTTAAAATTAAATCTAAACAATATCATAATAATCCTAAAAATAAAATTTAAATTTAAATAAAGTCTTATGTTCATAAATCCCTTTTTTGAATTTTTGCCCCACGTTTTTCACACTTTTTATTTTTGGCACCACTTCTTCTCTATTTTGCATGCAGACTTGTTTTGTCTTTACATTTACGCTTTTTACCCCCAAATTTTCTTTTTCCATCAATTTAGTCCCAACAAGATAAAAAACCATAAACAACCCAAATTAGTAGGATCATACTCAATATATATATAATTAACTCATAAAATTATGTCATTTTAGAGTATTATCAATGAAATTATCATTTTTTATTGTAGTGATTATTACCTTGGATATTATTCTAAACTTGTAAATGTCATACTCAGATTTCATTAAGGACCTGAACACAATAGAGAATTGGGAGCAATTTAAATAGAACGATAAGATAGAGGGCTCTATTGGAAATTTTTAAAACTCTGTGACTGATTAGTAAATATTTAGGATTTCATTCTGGTTTAGTTAGAATAAATCTTGTTGGTTCCTTAGTGGGAGACACAATAATTATCCTTTAGTGGTTAATTGGTACTTTGATGACTCTATGGGGAGGATTATATATATAAGGGAGAAGCCTTATTCAGGAGAAATATACTTCTTAATTTTTTTTATATTTTCTTCTCATATCCATCATCTTCTTCAATTACTCCGAAGAAGAAAGAGAGAGCCAGAGAGTTAGGGAAAACGCTGCATGGGGTAGAGATCATGAGGTTGTGGTCTAAAAGTAGAGAATCCAGTAAACTAGTAAGCTTCTAAGCCTCTCTGTGCCCATATTTAGAGGGAAGAGAAGTAAGGATCCCTAAAAAGTTCTTGTATAATAATTGATTCTAGGTTTGAGGCTTGAATACCTTCAATTTAACCTATATATGGTTGTCATGCTTAGCTGCCTGGACGATGGAGGCTCTAGTGAGTGGGTAAAAGCTAAGTTGATGAAGATGAAGGAGTTGATGTGAGTTTTTGTACTTTACCTTTGGCTGATTGATGAAAATTTGTTGCTTGAATGATTTGTTTTATGACTATTTCGGGTTGTTTGAATCTGTGTTACATGTAAAAATGATGACTGAACATGCTGTGGATGCATAATCTAGCACAATGTATGTGAATAATTATAAGTATGATCATTAAATGTTAGATGAATATTTCACGGTGTTGAATAAGTGGTGTACTTTGTGTTATGTAACAAGTACCTTGTTTTCATGAAATGTACGAGTATTTTACATGTGGAGCACGGAGGTATTTACCTTAACGAGTAGATAAAGATAAGATAAATTGGCATAGTGGAGGAATGCGTAGACTAAAATGGGAATCTAAGGGAGTTTGGGTAGAAATGTGGAAAGGTATCGACTGGCTCTCTAGAATGATACCGTGACGATAGTCAATCGACTCTATGGATGCAATGCCCTAAAAATTTAGGGTCTTTGTTTTTGCAAGCTTTAACGTAAATGTCATATTTGCTTTGTTGATCTAGTAGTCTGGGTATATTTGGGGGTTTTTAGGAAGCCTGGGTTCAAGTATGGCCTTTGGAAAATTTTGATTTTTTCTCTTTTGGAAACTTGGATGTTAGCTGATAGGGCATATTTTAAGTTGTGTTTGTTTTGTGACACAAGAGATCTTGTGGCTTGGTGGCAAGTGGCGTGACTGGGCAGGGTGAGAGCAGGAGTTCGAATTCCATGGTAAGCATAGGGATTTTATTTTGCTACTTGGGTGGCAAGTCTTTGTGGTGGATTCGAACACTAGAGAGTAGTTGTAGACTTGGTAAAAGGGGGAGAGTATCATGGGATAAGATGTTGGTTGTTGGGGATTTGGAGGAGGAAAAGGTGGAGAGATAAGGGGAGAAAATCGTGGAGTTGGGGAGGCGAAGAGTTGTAGCCAAATTGGGGAATTTGAGTGTGCAAATTCGGCTAAGAAACTCATTTGGTGTTTTTTTCGACAATTTGTGGGTGTGTAGAAGCCGATTTTGCTCTCTGACATTTCGAGTTTTGTTCTTTTGACGTTTTTGGCTTCTTTTCTCCTTAGTGACATTTTCACAAGTGACCATTTAGACTCTTTTTCTTTTGTCGACATTGTCTTCAGGTTACATTCTTGTTACCTTGCCGAATTCCCTATTCTTAACTTCCTTACCATTTTTACTATTTCTCTTCTTTTCAAAATAGCCGAATATAGTCTCTCTTTTTTTCTCTAAGTCATTTCAATCTTTCTTTCAATTTTCTCTGAGTCGACAGTTTCTTCTTCTTCTTTTCTTTTAGTTTCTTGTCTGCCACTCGGTATTGTGGGATTGTTTTAGTACGCTGGAGTGTGGTGGTATCAGTTTCATAAATATTTTGGTAATTGGTAAGTACTCGTAAGATCCTCTTTTGCTATTCGGTCAATTCTATATGTATTCAATCTGTTTATTGAAACTTTACTTTTGGGGAAGCCGAATGTTATGTTTTCCTCTTATCTATGCTAATTTCAATTCTTACTCGTTCTTCGAGGTGCATTATACGATGGTTCTAGGGATCTCAGTGGAGTAAGGTGATCGTGAAGCCATAGAACTTTTCTATCTCTTGTCATTCATTTAAGGTAAACTCGACACCTTGTTTTAGGTATTGACCGAATACTCAAATGGGTTATAAGGAAACATTCTTTTAAAAAGAAACCATTATGGTGCAGATAATCGCCTGGTTGCAAGGGTTGTTCTGGCCGACGATTTTGAAGGGATTAGTCCAGATCATCTAATCATGGTAGGTGATGACTGTTTGATTGTGGTTTTAAATATTGCGAATTTTAGCAATTGTAAGACTGATTAATTAATTTGGATGATGTAGGTTGGTGATCAAGGGGTGATTCGTAGGCTTTCGCAAACAGGTGTGTAATCGTACACCACCCAATTACTGTCAAAGCCAAAAGAGGTGTGTAATCACACCCCTGTTAAATGTGATTCGGCAAAAGCCAAAATACAAAAATGTCAGCATTCGAGGTCTCACAAGCGTGAGAATGCACGTGGGGCGATTCGAGTGGGCGATAGGCTGGAGAAGCCACCACATGATTTTCCGTCGATTTTGGTCATTATGGACCTCGATGGGTCAAAATGGGCCGTGTGGGCCCAATAGGCTTGTGGGCCCCACACGAGTAAAATCCTCAGTATGAGATAGTTAATGGATTGGACTATGAGGCTCGCGATGCCGTGTCTAAATTTGGGCTGGATGGGCCACATGAGCGTGTGGGCCCATTTGGGCTCGGTAGCAAATTTTGGGCCCGTATTTACTATTTTGGCCATGTAGGTTAACTGAGTTGCAGGAGGTGATGGTAGACCCTCTAAAAGGTCATAATATGTATCGAGACACCCAAAATTAGCTAAATGACTAGAATACCCCTGAGGGGTAAAATTACCATTTTACCCTTAATTGTTGAAACCATTATACCCCTAAAGGTAGGTTGACTGATGAGTATTTGGTATATGTAAGACTGTGACTGAGTATGATCTTTTAATTGCATAATATATATTTGGCATGATATTCTGCATGGGGATGGGGTCTGATTTGAAGGAAGTTATGTGCTAGTGGTTTTGCCATGCATTCTGATTCTAGTGGCTTCGCCACGTTATCTATAATTAGTAGCTTCGCTGCGTTATTGATGTGTTGACTGGGTGGGTCGATCGAATCCCCACATGGTGTGTTGGCTGGTATGAGTGGTGTACTAGTCGGATTGGGTTGGGATACTTATGTGCTATGCATTGATTCTATTTTGGGCTTGGGCCTACTCTGGCACTGTATAGGGCTTAAGCCTAGATTGCTCTATTACTAAATAAGGCTACGGCTCAGATTGTTTTGCATATTCTGATTATTGTTATCTGTTAGGGGATTACACACTGAGTTTTCACAAACTCACCATTTCTTTTAACTGTACATGTAATCCCCAGACATAGACGATTTGGAACTGCGAGGGACTCAGAGGTGGCCACATGAATACTGCTATTTGGATTTGTTTTTAAATATTTTAAATTTTAGTTTGGGATTTTATTTATGTAATAAGGCCATTTAAAAGTTTTAATTTCCTTAATTAGGTTTTCGTTTTATTATCTCAAACTGCTAGAATAGGACAACGTGTTTTCGAAATAATAAACGTTTTTTAAAAAAATCACACGTATCAAATCCAAACTTTAGAAGCTTCCGTGATTTTTAAATAACTGAATAAACTAAAGACAGCTTTTAAGCAAACGTTCTTGATGAAACGACAATAATTATAAAAAGGGCTTTGAAACTTAGAATTAAACTTTTATCGACTAGACTGGTTCTTGAGCGTAGTTTTCAATGTGACATGCCAGATTTGACCGTAATGTCTAGGTAGGATTTAGGGTGTTACATTTAATGGTATCAGAGTAAAGTTGCAAAACTCAGCTGTGGAATGGGTTTTTGAAAAATTTTCTCAAAATTGGGTTTTCAAAAGTTTTTCTAAACATTGTTTTTGAAAGGGATAATTTTAAAGAATTTGGATTGTTTTAAAATGTTGACACTGAAGGTGTGGCACACCGAGTCTCTAGCGCCAAATCTGTAAGTTCTCTAACACTGTTTACTATTATGGACTGAAATGTTATACTGTAGTAGTGGTAATATACCCTAGAGTCTGAGTTAACTGAGATAATAGAAGACTAAAAACTGTAGTGAGACTCTGCTCTGCGGAAACAAAACTTTAACTACTACTTAATGATAAGATATCCATTAATAATTACTGGAATTATGAATTGATTCATAAGACTCTCAAAACATATAATACGCTATAACGATATGAGCACAAGAGGTACTCGTGGAAGGGGTACACGAGGCCGCGGAAGAGGCTAAGGAAGCACTAGGGCTGGGTTTTCAGCGTCGGGCCACATGTCTGCTAGGTAGGCACCAATATCACCAGTGATTGAGACAGGGTCTCATGATTGAGCTGTAGGGTATAATGCTCTATCTTAAGCGATGCTTCGTGTTCTAGAGAGGGTTGCTGGAGCGAGTACTGGATTAGTGGGCCGGGGGTCAATTTCTGAGCGACTCTTGGCTAATGGAGCGGAAACTTTCAAGGGTGTTTCTAGTGTAGCCCCAAATGTGGCAGAGTACTGGTTAGAGGCCACTGAGCGGATAATGGACGACTTTGATTGCACTGTGAAGCAGAAATTAAAAGGAACAGTGTCTTTACTGCGAGATGGGGCCTACCAATGGTGGCTCACCGTGAGAGATGGTACGCGGGTTGACCGTTTGACATGGGACTTCTTTAAGGCGGCCTTTCAAGGGAAATACATTGGGGCGAGTTATGTGGACGCCCGAAGGAAGGAATTTCTAAATCTGACCCAAGGCAACAAGACTGTGGCAAGGTACAAGGAAGAGTTTCTGCGGCTGAGTCAATATACACATGGGATTGTTACAACTGAGCATGAATGGTGTGTGCGTTTTGAGGATGGACTCCAAGATGAGTTGCGTGTGCTGATAGCTCTGCAGAGGGAGCGGGACTTTGCTGCCTTGGTTGAGAAAATAAAAATTGTTGAGGATGTGAAGCGCTCAATGTGCCATAACCGCGAAAAAGATAGGGGCAGATTTAAGAGGGATTCTGGGCCTTCGGGTTCTTTGGGAAGACCTATAAAGAAGGCCAGATTTGAGGGGCCGGTCCGAGCAATCCCTGTTACTATGGTTAGACCGCAGACTTGCACGGATTGGGGAAGGTCTCACCAGGATGAGTGTTGGAGACGAGCCAGGGCATGTTTCAGATGTGGCTCCATCGATCATCAGGTCAAGAATTGTCCTTAGAGGCCTGTTCAGATGCAAGCTGAAGAACAAAGGTTTGTTCAGCCAGTGAGAGGTGGCCAGCAGCCACCGAGAGGCTGTGGTCAGACAAGGGGTGGATACAGTAATGGACGTAGTCGTGGAGCACCGGGCAGAGGTGCTAGTAATACTGAGGCGAGACAGCCAGCTATGGTTTATGCTGCTCGTTGTCGACAGAATGGTGACGCCCCTGATGTTATAACTGGTATGTTTTTTATTCATAATATGCTATACATTGCTTTAATTAATATTGGGTTTACGCATTCGTATGTTACATGCACTGTGTCTGAGATGTTGGGTATCCAGTTTGAGAATACGGGTAGTGAAATGACTGTGATAAGTCCACTGGGACAGCCAGTTAAGGTAGACAAATTGTTTAGAGACGTGCCTTTAGAAGTTCAAGGTATAATCTTTCCAGCAAATTTGATGGAATTACCATTTGGAGAATTCGACCTTATCTTGGGTATGGACTGGCTAGTGAAACACCGTGCGAGTTTGGATTTCACTGCCAAGCTAATGGTGTTGAAGACTACTGAGGATGAGGGTGGTTATGATAGGGGAGCGAAGAAATTATCTGTCTAATGTAATCTCAACATTAAGGGCCGAAAAGTTGGTTCGCAAGGGTTGCGAGGCGTTTCTAGCATATGTGAGCATTTCTGATTCTAAAGGTCCTTCAGTGGGAGATGTCAGAACTATCAAGGAAGTTCTGAATGTATTTCCTAATGAGCTTCCTGGGTTGCCTCCAAACCGTGAGGTCGAATTCAAAATTGAGTTGCTACCTGGAACAGCTCCGGTGTCCATCGCGTATAGGATGGCACTGAAGGAGCTTGTAGAGTTAAAGGCTCAAATTCAAGAGCTTCTGGACTGAGGGTTTATTCAACCAAGTGTGTCTCAATGGGGAGTACCAGTGTTGTTCGTAAAGAAAAAGGATGGGACTATGCGCATGTACATCGACTACCGGCAGTTAAACAAGCTGACGATCAAGAACAGTACCCCCTTCCAATGATTGATGATGATCTTTTTGCTCAACTTAAAGGAGCTTCAGTTTTCTCCAAGATCGACCTCTGCTCTAGGTACCATCAGCTAAGGGTTAAGGAGGCTGATGTGTACAAGATAGCATTTAGGACTCGGTATGGACACTACGAGTTCCTAGTAATGTCGTTTGGGTTTACAAATGCACCAACAGCCTTTATGGACCTTATGAATCGGGTGTTCCAACCCTATTTGGACCGGTTCATAGTTGCCTTTATAGATGATATTCTGGTGTATTCGAGAACTGATGAGGATCATGATGTGCATCTTCAAACTGTTTTGCAAATTTTGAGGGAGAAGCAGCTATATGCGAAGTTCAGCAAGTGTGAGTTCTAGCTGCAATAAGTGACATTTTTAGGTCACGTGGTATCTACTAAGGGGATTAGGGTTAATCCTCAAAAGATCGAAGCCGTATTAGATTGGAAACCACCAAAGACTGTTTCTGAGATTCGAAGTTTTCTGGGTCTGGCTGGGTATTATAGACACTTTGTTGAGGGGTTTTCTATAATTGCTGTACCTCGGACTAAGTTACCACGAAAAGGAATACAATTTTGTTGGACTAATAGGCAATAAGAGAGTTTTGAAAAACTGAAAAAAATTCTAACTGAGGCCCTTGTCTTAATACAGCCGGAGTCTGGGAAGGAGTTTACTATCTACAGTGATGCGTCGCACATCAGATTGGGTTGTGTGCTGATGCAGGAAGGTAAAATGGTTGCTTACGCATCACATCAACTTAAGCCTCACTAGGAGAATTACCCTACTCACGACTTTGAGTTGGCTGCAGTGGTATTCACGTTAAAGATTTAGAGGCACCACTTATACGGTGAGAAGTGCATTATTTACACAGATCATAAGAGCCTCAAATACCTTCTTACTCAGAAGGAGTTGAATATTAGGCAGTGAAAATGGATAGAGCTGCTTAAGGATTATGATTGCTCAATTGAGTACTACCCTGGTAAGGCTAACGTGGTAGCTGACGTACTAAGCCGGAGGGTTATATCTGATTTGAGAGCAATGTTTGCTCGTCTCAGCCTGTTTGATGATGGTAGTTTATTGGCTGAGCTTCAAGTGAAACCGACGTGGACTGAACAAATTAAGAATAAACAGTTGTTAGATGAGTCACTGGTTTCTCGCTTTCAACAAGTTTAGAATGGTGAGACTGTGGATTTTTGGCTAAATAGTGAGGGGGTATTGTGTTTCTGTGGAAGAGTTTGTATACCGAGGGATTCTGATTTGAGGCAGTCTATACTGTAAGAGGTGCATAGTAGTCCATATGCTATGCATCCTGGCGGAAACAAGTTATACCAAGATCTTCGTGAGCTGTATTGATGGCCTAGATTGAAACACGAAGTTACCGATTACGTGAGCAAGTGCTTGACTTGCCAGTAAGTTAAAGCTGAACATTAACTGCCTTCTGGGTTATTGCAGCCAATTAAGATTCCACTCTGGAAGTGGGAAAGGGTAGCCATGGATTTTGTGAGTGGGCTACCCTTAACACCTGCTAAGAAGGATTCGGCATGGGTTATCGTAGACAGACTAATGAAAGCTGCCCATTTTATACCGGTCCACACTGATTATTCGCTGCAAAAATTGGCCAAGTTGTATGTGGCTGAGATTGTGAGACTGCACGGAGTACTAGTTTCTATCATATCTGACAGAGATCCTAGATTGACATCTCGATTCTGAAAGAAGTTACACGAGGCTTTGGGTACAAGGTTAGACTTTAGTACTGCGTTCCATCCTTAGACAGACGGTCAGTTAGAGAGGGTGATTCAGATACTGGAAGACATGTTAAGATGCTGTGTAATTGATTTTTGAGGCAGTTAGAAAGACTACTTGCCGTAGGCAGAGTTCGCTTACAACAACAATTATCAGTCTAGTATTCAGATAGTCGTACGAGGCGTTATATGGTCATAGGTGTAGTACTCCTACCTGTTGGACGGAACTTGGTGAGTGGCGAGTTTTGGGGCCAGAGATAGTTTCTGACACTGAAGAAAAGGTAAAGTTAATTCGGGATCGATTAAAAGAAGCAATGGACAGGCAGAAATCATATGCAGACTTCAAGCGTAAAGAGATCGAGTACTCTGTAGGGGATTATGTCTTTCTGAAGGTCTCACCGTGGAAGAAAATCATGAGATTTGGACGGAAGGGCAAGCTTAGCCTTAGGTTTATCGGGCCTTACCAGGTTCTGAAACGGGTGGGACCAGTTGCCTATCAGCTTGAGTTGCCTCAAGATTTAGACAGGATCCATGATGTGTTCCACGTCTCTATACTGAGGCGTTACCGCTCTGATCCCATGCATATTATGCCAGTTGAGGAAATTGAGGTTAGGTCTGATTTTACTTTCAAGGAAGAACCGGTGCAGATACTGGATCATGACGTCGAAGTGCTGAGAAGGAAATCTATTCCATTGGTCAAGGTGCTTTGGCCTAATCACAGTTCAAAGGGAGCCATGTGGGAGCCTGAAAAGGCAATGCGATAGCAATACCCTCACTTATTCTGATCAGGTAAATTTCGAGGACAAAATTTCTTTAAATAGGTAGAGTTGTAACGCCCCAAAAATTTAGGGTCTTTGTTTTTGCAAGCTTTGACGTAAATGTCATGTTTGTTTTGTTGGTCTAGTAATCTAGGTATGTTTGGGGGTTTTTAGGAAACCTGGGTTCAAGTATGGCCTTTGGCAAAATTTTTATTTTTGCTCTTTTGGAAACCTAGATGTTAGCTTATGGGGCATATTTTAAGTTTTGTTTGTTTTGTGACACAAGAGATCTTGTGGCTTGGTGGCAAGTGGCGTGATTGGGCAGGGTGAGAACAAGAGTTCGAATTTCATGGTAAGCATGGGGATTTTATTTTGTTACTTAGGTGGCAAGTCTTTGTGGTGGATTTGAACTCTAGAGAGTAGTTGTAGATTTGGTAAAAGGGAAAGTATCATGGGATAAGATGTTGGTTGTTGGGGATTTGAAGGAGGAAAAGGTGGAGAGATAAAAGGAGAAAATCGTGGAGTTGGAGAGGGGAAGAGTTGTAGCCGAATTGGGGAATTTGAGTATGCAAATTCGGCTAGGAAACTCATTTGGTGTTTTTTTCGGCAACTTGTGGTTGTGTAGGAGCTGATTTTCCTCTCTAACATTTCGAGTTTTGTTCTTTTTACGTTTTTGGCTTCTTTTATCCTTAGTGACATTTTCACAAGTGACTATTTGGACTATTTTTCTTTTGTGGACATTGTCTTCAGGTTACATTCTTGTACCTTACCGAATTCCCCATTCTTAACTTCTTCTTTACCGTTTTTTCTATTTCTCTTCTTTTCAAAATAGCCGAATATAGTCTCTCTTTCTTTCTCTAAGTCATTTCAATCTTTCTTTCGATTTTCTCTGAGCCGACCGTTTCTTCTTCTTCTTCTCTTTCAATTTCTGGTCTGCCACTTAGTGTTGTGGGATTGTTTCGGTACGCTAGAGTGTGGTGGTATCGGTTTCATAAATATTTTGGTAATCGATAAGTACTCGTAAGATCCCCTTTTACTATTCGGTCAATTCTGTATGTATCCAATATGTTTATTGAAACTTTACTTTTAGGGAAATCGAATGTTATGTTTTCCTCATATCTATACTAATCTCAATTCTTATTCGTTCTTCGAGGTCATTATGCGATGGTTCTAGGGATCTCAGTGGAGTAAGCTGATCGTGAAGCCATAGAACTTTTCTATCTCTTATCATTCATTTAAGGTAAACTCGGCACCTTGTTTTAGGTATTGACCAAATACTCAAATGGGTTATAGGGAAACATTCTTTTAACAAAAAACCATTATGGTGCAGTTAATCGTCGGTTGCAAGTGTTGTTTTGGCCGACGATTTTAGAGGGATTAGTCCAGATCATCTAATCGTGGTAGGTGATGACTGTTTGATCGTGGTTTTAGCTCTTGAGAATTTTAGCAGTTGTAAAACTGATTAATTAATTTTGGATGATGTAGGTTGGTGTTCAAGGGGTGATTCGTAGGCTTCGCGAACAGGTGTGTAATTGTATACCACCCAATTATTGTCAAAGCCAAAAAAAGGTGTGTAATCACACCCCTGTTAAACTGTGATTCGGCAAAAGCCGAAATGCTGAAACATCGACATTTGAGACCTCACGAGCGTGCGAACGCACGTGTGGCGATCTGAACCCACAAAACGTGGGTGATAGGCTAGAGAAGCCACCACGTGCTTTTTCGTGGACTTAGGTTGTTATGGGTTTCAATGGGTCGAAATGGGCCGTGTGGGTCCAATGGGCTTGTGGGCCCCACACTGGTAAAATCCTCGGTATGAGATAGTTAATGGATTGGACTATAAGGCTCGCGATGCCGTGTCTGAATTTGGCCTAAATGGGCCATATGAGCGTGTGGGCCCACTTGGGCCCGATAGTTAATTTTGGGCCTGTATTTACTATTCTAGCCACGTAGGTTATTTGAGTCGTACGAGGCGATGGTAGACCCTCTAAGAGGTCGTAATATGTATCGAGACACCCAAAATTAGCTAAATGACCAAAATACCCCTGAGGGGTAAAATTACCATTTCACCCTTAATTATCGAAATGACCATTATACCCCTAAAGGTAGGTTGACTGATGAGTATTTGGTATACGTATGACTGTGACTGAGTATGATCTTTTATTTGCATAATATATATTTGGCATGATATTCTGCATGTGGATGGAGTCTAATTTGGAGGAAGTTCTGTGCTAGTGGTTTTGCCACGTATTCTGATTCTAGTGGCACCGCCACGTTATCTGTAATTAGCAGCTTCGCTGCATTATTGGTGTGTTGGCTAGGTGGGTCGATCAAATCCCCACATGGTGTGTTGGTTGGTACGGGTGGTGTGCTGGTTGGATTGGGTTGGGATACTTATGTGCTCTGCATTGATTCTGTTTTTGGCTTGGGCCCACTCTGCCACTGTATAGGGCTTAAGCCCAAACTGCTCTATTACTGAATAAGGCTACGGCCCAGACTGTTTTGCATATTTTGATTACTATTATCTGTTAGGGGATTACACACTGAGTTTTCACAAACTCACCCTTTCTTTTTACTGTACAGGTAATCCCCAGCCATAAACGATTTGGAGCTGCGAGGGACTCGGAGGTGGCCACATGAATACTGCTATTTGGATTTGTTTTTAAATATTTTAAATTTTAGTTTGGGTTTTTATTTATGTAATAAGGCCATTTAAAAGTTTTAATTTCCCTAATTAGGTTTTCATTTTATTATCTCAAACTGCTAGAATAAGACAACGGGTTTTCGAAATAATAAACGTTTTCAAAAAAATCACACGTGTCAAATCCAAACTTTAGAAGCTTCAGCGATTTTTAAATAACTGAATAAACTAAAGATAAATTTTAAGCAAACGTTCTTGATGAAACGATAATAATTATAAAAAGGGCTTTGAAACTTAGAATTAAACTTTTATCGACTAGACCGGTTCTTAAGCATAGTTTTCGATGTGACATGCCAAATTCGGCCGTGACTTCTAGGCCGGGTTTGGGGTGTTACAATGGAGCAACACCACGATGGCAGTTATTAGGTCCTTCTGGGCAACAACTGAGAAGAGGTTTAGTGACTCATTGAAATTAAGAGCCCGTCAGGACATTAAACATAGGGTATACTATGAAAGAACATAGCTAGGCTATGTTAACTGTAACACCCCGAACCCGAGACCGTCGCCGGAGTCGAACACGAGGTGTTAACAAACTTCAAACCAATTAAAAAAAATTCCCAGACAAGCTGCCAGTCTGCGTACTAGTCGCTTTAAAAATCATATCTTGAGTTCTGAAACTCGAAATCTAGTTCCGTAAATTTTCCCTGAAACTAGACTCATATGCCCATCTACAAATTTTTTTCTAGAATTTTTGGTCAGGCCAATTAGTACAGTTTATTAGTCAAAGTCTCCCATGTTACAGGGATCGACTACACTGACCTTTGCGCATTACGACTTGGATATCTCCCTGTACAGGGCTTCAATACTGATGCCGTTTGTTTCTATAGAAACTAGACTCAGAGAGGAATCTATACATATATGGCTTGACTCCTAATTGTCTCTGGTTAATTTGTAATGAATTTCCAAATTCGGAACAGGAAATCCAGAAACCGTTCTGGCCCTGTCTCACAAGAACCTGAATATCTCTTAACATACTGTCCGTATGATTGTTTCGTTACTTTCCTATGAAAATAGATTCATCAAGGTTCGTTTACATAATTTATTCACTATTTAATTCCATTCCTACTATTTTTAGTAATTTTCCAAATCTACATCACTGCTGCTGTCAGCATCTGCCTTTAAGGTAGACTTTACCTATTTCATAGTTTCCATGATTCAACTAGCCCTTTTTGCATAAATAGCACAATTTATGATAGTGATTAACCATTCCCATGGCCAATCCTTGTCAAGCATATCCACACCAAATGATTATAACATTATACTCAAACATATATAAGCCATTTTCGCATGGCTATCCAAAATTATACAAGTCCAAAGGGTCCATGACCCACAACAAACGGGTAGTCCTATACATGCCATTTCGAAGTTCAACCAAAATTGTACCAAAAGGGGGGCTTTGATAGTGTGGGCGACTTCGACTTCAAAATCCCGAGTCCGATAGCTGGAGAACCAAAATCTATAA
Source organism: Gossypium hirsutum (assembly GCF_007990345.1). Lineage (NCBI taxonomy): Eukaryota > Viridiplantae > Streptophyta > Magnoliopsida > Malvales > Malvaceae > Gossypium > Gossypium hirsutum. Next base: position 51,894,704 of record NC_053429.1, on the reverse strand, counting down.
AATAGAGGATCAAAGAAACGGAGTAAGCAATTTATGCTTAGTAAGTTTTGAGCAAGGAATTCCAGCACAGCAAAAGTATAGCATTCATATAGCTAAACGGATAATTTCATATGCACAAATTTTCGATATCATACTTGCTTCACATTACCAACCCTTATGTACATACACAAAAGATCAACTTAGCTAAAGGCCGGTAGCTCGTTTATCAACTGAGCGAATACTTATTTGTAATGGCTCAACTAAATTCAAGCACATACGAAACATACCTCAATGTTGGGATGTTTCTAGAGTATTTACTGAAATTTTTACAGCAAGATCATTCATTCCCAAATCACGTACCTTCGGAATTTAACCGGATATAGCTACTCGTTCAAATGCCTTCGGGACATAGCCCGGTTATAGTAACTCACACAATTGCCTTCGGGACTTAACCCGGATTTAGTAACTCGCACAAATGCCTTCGGGCTTAGCCCGGAATTAGTATCTCGCACAAATGCCTTCGGATCTTAGTCCGGACATGGTCACTTAGCACAAAGCCTTCGGGACTTAGCCCGGACATCATTCAAATAACCATGCACATTTAACAGTAAATCATGGCACATTCGTATTTCATTTTCGTTAACAAAACTCAAACACAAGACACTTATCATTCTTGCAATTTCGGCTCAATAGCCACACACAAAGAGCATGATTTTGATTTGCTTAAAACATGATCTAATCAAATCATAATTTAAGCTCTTTTACTCAAGAACTTACCTCGGGTGTTGTCGAACGATTCCGATAGCTATTCGACTACTTTTTCCTTCCCTTTATCGGATTTAGTTCCCCTCTGCTCTTGAGCTTAATTAAACAAATAAATTGATTTAATCATTTGAGCATCGAAAAGAGGAACACAAGGCACTTAGCCCATATTTATACATTAGACATTAAAGTCACATATGTACGGAATCATGAATCAAACTCAACATTTTAGCTAATTTTTCCCCCTTGGCCGAATATGCATGTCTATTTTGGGGCCGATTTCAACACTTAATACATTCTACAAGTATGGTCACTTGTATTGACTAAACACCCTTTTGTTTCAAGTTCAAAACTTGGCTAATACACACATATATACACTAGTAAAGCATCCTCTCCCTTTCCATCAATTTAACACATGCATTACTCATTAATATACAAAAATTATATTCGGCCTTAGCACACAACTTGCTAGCCGATTCTTCTCCATCTAGCAACCAATGCACATATGTGCTCACTCAAAAATGCTAAAAAGAAGATTCAAGAATCATCAATCCACCATCACATGCATCATTAACAAGCTTCATATTTAGCATGCAATGGCATTAACACAAAATCTACCTAGGCCGAATATCATCCCCATGACATAGCAAAGATTTGAACCATGGGATAATTAGAACTCAAGCTAGCAACTAAAAACATGCATGAATCTCATGGCACAACCTCACACATACCTTGATCTAGATACAAGTATGGCCAAACCTCCTCCTAATCCTCTTCCAAACCAAACATGAAGCAAGAACTCCTTCCTCCTTCCTTAGAATTTTCGGCCAAATGAAGATGAAAAAGGATGAACAAAATTTTCTCTTTTCTTGTCTTTAACTCACGGCAATGGGGGGGGAAACAACCACACACTTTTTTTCATCATATTCCCTTTCATTATTTTATGCCCATGCTCCTTATTTTATTTTTTTTCCACCCATGATGCACCAACACAACATGTCTATGACATGTCTTGCCCATCACACTTGGTCTACCATGCTTGTCATGGCCGGCCACTACTAATTAGGGGGGGAATTTGACATGCAAGTCCCCCCTTTTTATTTCATGCACTAATAGGTCCTTATGCTTCGACCTATCACATTTCAAAAATGTCGCACATAAGTCCTATTGACTAAATTCACATGCAATCGACTAAATCGAAGCTTGAAATTTTCACACATTCATAATTAGATATTCTAGACAATAAATATCACATTCAAACATTTCGGTGACTTGGTTTAGCGGTCCCGAAACCACTTCCCGACTAGGGTCAATTTTGGGCTGTCACAACTCTCCCCCACTTAAGAAATTTTCATCCCCGAAAATCTTACCGGTAAATAGGTTTGGGTATCGTTCTTTCATCGAGCTCTCGGTTTCCCAAGTAGCTTCCTCGATCCCGTGTTTGAGCCATAACACCTTAACTAACGGAACCCTTTTGTTTCGCAACTCTTTCACTTCACGAGCTAGGATACGAATCGGTTCTTCTTCATAGCTCAAGTCAGAATGAATTTCAACTTCTGAGGGATTAATCACATGTGACGGATCAGATCTATAACGTCGAAGCATCGAAACATGAAAGACATCGTGAATCTTTTCAAGTTCAGGGGGCAAAATCAATCTATACGCAACCGGACCAACTCGTTCGGAGATTTCGTACCGCCCAATGAATCTCGGGCTCAACTTGCCCTTACGGCCAAATCTGAGTACCTTTTTCCAAGGCGAAACTTTAAGAAACACTTTATCTCCCACCTGATATTCAATGTCTTTTCGTTTCAAATCCGCATACGATTTTTGACGATCTGTGACTGCTTTCAGACTTTCACGGATTACCTTTACTTTCTGTTCGGCATCCTTAATCAAATCAACTCCGAAAATTTTACTTTCACCGAGCTCGGTCCAAAACAATGGTGTACGGCATTTACGACCGTACAAAGCCTCGTAAGGTGCCATCTTAATACTTGATTGAAAACTATTGTTGTAAGCGAATTCAATCAAAGGTAAATACCGTTCCCATGAACTACTGAACTCGAGGATGCAACATCTCAACATATCCTCAAGTATCTGAATTATCCGCTCAGATTAACCATCGGTTTGGGGGTGAAAAGTAGTGCTAAAATGCAGCTTGGTACCCAAAGCTTCTTGCAATTTCCTCCAAAATCGCGAGGTGAATCTCGGATCTCTATCCGACACGATAGAAATAGGTACCCCGTGTAATCTCACAATCTGAGAAACATACAATTCGGCTAGTTTATCCAATGAAAAATCCGTACGCACGGGGATAAAGTGAGCCGACTTAGTCAGTCTATCAACAACAACCCAAATCGCATCCTTCTTACTTGCTGACAATGGCAGTCCGGACACAAAGTCCATTGTGACTCGATCCCATTTCCACTCGGGTATCATGATCGGCTGAAGTTATCCTGAAGGCACTTGATGTTCCGCTTTCACTTGTTGACATATTAAACATCTCGAAAAAAGTCGGAGATGTCTCGTTTCATACCATGCCACCAAAACCAACGTTTCAAATCGTTGTACATTTTTGTACTCCCTGGGTGAATTGACATTCGGCTACAATGGGCTTCGTTCAGAATCATTGAAATGAGTTCCGAATTCCTTGGAACGCACAAACGACGTCTGAACCTCAAACAATCATCATCATCAATTTGAAACTCCGATTCCTTGTTCGGAACACACTCAGCCCGTTTTGCAACCAATTCATCATCAACTTTCTGGGCTTCACGAATTTGATGAATCAATAATGGTTTGGCTTTTAATTCAGCTACTAACACATTGTCGGGTAGAACAGACAAGTGCACATTCATCGCTCGTAAAGCAAACAATGATTTCCGGCTTAAGGCGTCCGCAACCACATTAGCCTTTCCCGGGTGGTAATTAATGACAAGCTCGTAATCTTTCAACAACTCAAGCCAACGTCTTTGTCGCAGATTTAAGTCTCTTTGATTCATCAAATATTTGAGACTTTTGTGATCCGAAAATACATGGCACTTTTCACCAAATAAGTAATGTCGCCATATTTTTAAAGCAAATACGATGGCAGCTAGTTCAAGATCATGGGTCGGATAATTTTTCTCATGTGGCTTTAATTGTCTCGACGCATAGGCCACCACTCGACCTTCTTGCATCAATACGCAACCCAACCCAAGTAGGGATGCGTCACTATAAATGACAAACTCTTTGCCTGATTCGGGTTGTACTAAAATTGGAGCTTCAGTCAAATAAGTTTTCAGTTGATCGAAACTTTTCTGACATTTCTCCGTCCATTCGAACTTAACATCCTTTTGAAGTAGCTTCGTCATTGGTGTGGCTATCATCGAGAAACCTTTTACAAATCGTCGGTAATAACCGGCGAGCCCCAGGAAGCTCCGAACTTCGGTAATATTTCTTGGAGGTTTCCAGTTAAGTATGGCTGAAATTTTGTTCGGGTCAACTCGAATACCCGATGCGGATACCACGTGACCCAAGAAGCTAACCTCTCTTAACCAGAACTCACACTTACTGAACTTAGCATATAACTGCTTATCCCGCAAAATTTGCAACACTAGTCTCAGGTGCCCAGCATGTTCGGCCTCATCTCTTGAATAGACCAAGATGTCATCAATGAACACAACTACGAACCGATCCAAATATGGTCTGAAGATCCGATTCATCAAATCCATAAATACCGCATGGGCATTAGTGAGCCCAAACGGCATCACTAAGAATTCGTAGTGACCATATCTCGTTCTCAAGGCAGTTTTGGGTATGTCCGAATCTCGAATTCGCAACTGATAATAGCCCGATCTCAAATCTATTTTTGAGAACACTGAGGCTCCCTTCAGTTGGTCGAACAAATCATCGATACGCGGTAACGGATATTTGTTCTTTATCGTCACTTTATTCAGTTGACGATAGTCAATGCACAACCTCATGGTTCCGTCCTTCTTTTTCACGAACAATACTGGTGCACCCCAAGGTGAGAACTTGGTCGAGCAAAACCTCTATCCGTCAATTCTTGCAACTGAGCTTTCAACTCTTTTAACTCGGCTGGTGCCATACGATACGGAGCCATCGAAATCGGCGTAGTCTCAGGTACAAGCTCAATACCAAACTCTATCTCTCGAACAGGTGGTAAACCCGGTAATTCTTCAGGAAAAACATCCGGGTATTCACAAACCATCGGCACAGATTCGGGTTTCTTTTCTAATTCTTTGTCATCAAGTACATACGCAAGGTATGCTTCGCACCCTTTTCTTACATATCTCTGGGCCAACATTGAGGATATTACAGCTGGCAACCCATCCAAGTCCGTAGACTCAACTCGGATTACTTCGTTATTTGCGCACCTCAATTCAATCGTCTTGCTTTTGCAATTCACAACCGCATCATGCACGGTCAACCAATCCAACCCGAGAATAACATCAAATTCATTAAACGGCAAAAGCATCAAGTCCGCCGGAAAACAGGAACCTCGAATTACTAGGGGACATTTCTTACACACTTTGTCGACAAGCACGTAACGACCCAAGGGATTTGACACCCGAATTACGAACTCAGTAGACTCAATAGGTAAAGTCTTACTAGATGCTAAGGTTTCACATATGTAAGAATGAGTAGAACCGGGGTCAATCAAAGCAATTACATTAGTATGAAAGAGAGTAAAAGTACCGGTAATAACATCAGGCGAAGACGCATCCTCGCGGGCACGTATAGCATAAGCTCTAGCAGGCGCACGAGCCTCGGATCTGGTCGTAGCATCTCTAGATCCTCTCTGACCACCACTAGCATTGCCCGTATTTCCAGATGGTCTACCTCGAGCAGTGGTAGCACCCGGTTTCCCACTCTGATTTACATTCTGTTCAGACAACCTCGGGCAATCTTTAATGAAGTGGTCAACTGATCCGCACTTGTAACAGGAGCGGTCAGGGAATCTACAACTCCCCGAATGCCATTTACCGCAATATCGACATTTCGTTCTGTCAAGACGTTCATTCCCAACACTGGAGACCGAAGTGCCTCGTGTACCCACAAGGGGTCGATCACGATCTCGTCTAAAAAGGCCCGAAGTGCCTCTCGACCAGCCCACATCATCTCGAAATTTCTTCGATGCCTGTTGAAGAGACTTTCCCGAAGATCTTTTACGAAATTCTCCAGTTCCCACATCAACTTTTTGTTTTTCTTTTCTAAGCTCTTCGGCTTTACAAGCTCGCTCGACAAGTACTACGAACTCTCGTATTTCAAGAATGCCAACGAACATTTTTATATCTTCATTCAGCCCATCCTCGAAGCGTCTACACATGATAGCCTCGGACGAAACACATTCCCGAGCGTATCTACTAAGTCTAACAAATTTTCGCTTGTAATCAGTAACCGACATGGAACCTTGCTTAAGCTCAAGAAATTCCTTCCGTTTTTGATCAACAAATCTCTGACTGATATACTTTTTCCGAAACTCAGTTTGGAAAAACTCCCAAGTTACTTGCTCTCGGGGCACAATAGAAGTCAGAGTACTCCACCAATAGTAGGCAGAATCACGTAGCAAGGAGATAGTACACTTTAAGCATTGATCGGGTGTACAAGATAGCTCATCGAGTACCCGGATAGTGTTGTCCAACCAAAATTCAGCTTGTTCGGCATCGTCGCTATCTGTAGCTTTAAATTCGGTAGCCCCATGTTTTCGGATTCTGTCAACTGGGGGCTTATTTGACCTTATTTGGTCAGTTACCGGAGGTATTGTAGGTGCGGGGGTTGTATTAGTCGGGAAGGGAGGTTGTGGAACAGCCGTATTAGTTCGAATGTATTGGTTGAACCAATCATTCATCACGCTATAGAAAGCTTGTCTAGCTTCATCATTCGGGTTACTAGCATTAGGTCGAGAGTTCACAGGCGCTGTCCCTTTTGCGGGAGCAGGCGCTACACTCTCAAGATCATCAGCTACCGCTCGGTCGGGATCGGGATCCATTACTATAAATAAACACATTTGCAAATGTCAGAAATCACCACACTATCAAATAATCACATAAAATGGCATGTATAGCTAGACCCAACGTATTACAGTAATCCTAGAATCGACTAAACCGTAGCTCTGATACCAATCAAATGTAACACCCCGAACCCGAGGCCGTTGCCGGAGTCGAACACGAGGTGTTAACAGACTTCAAACCACTTAAAAAAATTCCCAGACAAGCTGCCAGTCTGCGTACTAGTCGCTTTAAAAATCATATCTTGAGTTCTGAAACTCGAAATCCAGTTCCGTAAATTTTCCCTGAAACTAGACTCATATGCCCATCTACATATTTTTTTCTAGAATTTTTGGTCGGGTCAATTAGTACAGTTTATTAGTCAAAGTCTCCCATGTTACAGGGATCGACTACACTGACCTTTGCGCATTACGACTTGGATATCTCCCTGTACAGGGCTTCAATACTGAACCCGAGACCGTCACCGGAGTCGAACACGAGGTGTTAACAGACTTAAAAAAAAAATTTTCCCAGACACTGCCAATCTGCATACTAGTCGCTTTAAAAATCATATCTTGAGTTCAGAAACTCGGAATCCAGTTCTGTAAATTTTCCCTGAAACTAGACTCATATACCCATCTACATATTTTTTCTAGAATTTTTGGTTGGGCCAATTAGTACAGTTTATTAGTCAAAGTCTCCCATGTTACAGGGATCGACTACACTGACCTTTGCGCATTACCACTTGGATATCTCCCTGTACAGGGCTTCAATACTGATACCGTTTGTTTCTATAGAAACTAGACTCAGAGAGGAATCTATACATATATGTCTTGACTCCTAATTGTCTCTGGTTAATTTATAATGAATTTCCAAAGTCGGAACAGGAAATCCAGAAACCGTTCTGGCCCTGTCTCACAAGAACCTGAATATCTCTTAACATACTGTCCGTATGATTGTTTCGTTACTTTCCTATGAAAGTAGATTCATCAAGGTTTGTTTACATAATTTATTCACTATTTAATTCCCTTCCTACTATTTTTAGTGATTTTCCAAATCTACATCACTGCTGCTGTCAGCATCTGCCTTTAAGGTAGACTTTACCTATTTCATGGTTTCCATGATTCAACTAGCCCTTTTTGCATAAATAGCACAATTTATGATAGTGATTAACCATTCCCATGGCCAATCCTTGTCAAGCATATCCACACCAAATGATTATAACATTATACTCAAACATATATAAGCCATTTTCGCATGGCTATCCAAAATTATACAAGTCCAAAGGGTCCATGACCCACAACAAACGGGTAGTCCTATACATGCCATTTCGAAGTTCAACCAAAATTGTACCAAAAGGGGGGGCTTTGATAGTGTGGGCGACTTCGACTTCAAAATCCCGAGTCCGATAGCTGGAGAACCAAAATCTATAAAATAGAGGATCAAAGAAACGGAGTAAGCAATTTATGCTTAGTAAGTTTTGAGCAAGGAATTCCAGCACAGCAAAAGTATAGCATTCATATAGCTAAACGGATAATTTCATATGCACAAATTTTCGATATCATACTTGCTTCACATTACCAACCCTTATGTACATACACAAAAGATCAACTTAGCCAAAGGCCGGTAGCTCGTTTATCAACTGAGCGAATACTTATTTGTAATGGCTCAACTAAATTCAAGCACATACGAAACATACCTCAATGTTGGGATGTTTCTAGAGTATTTACTGAAATTTTTACAACAAGATCATTCATTCCCAAATCACGTACCTTCGGAATTTAACCGGATATAGCTACTCGTTCAAATGCCTTCGGGACATAGCCCGGTTATAGTAACTCGCACAATTGCCTTCGGGACTTAACCCGGATTTAGTAACTCGCACAAATGCCTTCGGGCTTAGCCCGGAATTAGTATCTCGCACAAATGCCTTCGGATCTTAGTCCGGACATGGTCACTTAGCACAAAGCCTTCGGGACTTAACCCGGACATCATTCAAATAACCATGCACATTTAACAGTAAATCATGGCACATTCGTATTTCATTTTCGTTAACAAAACTCAAACACAAGACACTAATCATTCTTGCAATTTCGGCTCAATAGCCACACACAAAGAGCATGATTTTGATTTGCTTAAAACATGATCTAATCAAATCATAATTTAAGCTCTTTTACTCAAGAACTTACCTCGGGTGTTGTCAAACGATTCCGATAGCTATTCGACCACTTTTTCCTTCCCTTTATCGGATTTAGTTCCCCTTTTCTCTTGAGCTTAATTAAACAAATAAATTGATTTAATCATTTGAGCATCGAAAAGAGGAATACAAGGCACTTAGCCCATATTTATACATTAGACATTAAAGTCACATATGTACGGAATCATGAATCAAACTCAACATTTTAGCTAATTTTTCCCCCTTGGCCGAATATGCATGTCTATTTTGGGGCCGATTTCAACACTTAATACATTCTACAAGTATGGTCACTTGTATTGACTAAACACCCTTTTGTTTCAAGTTCAAAACTTGGCTAATACACACATATATACACTAGTAAAGCATCCTCTCCCTTTCCATCAATTTAACACATGCATTACTCATTAATATACAAAAATTATATTCGGCCTTAGCACACAACTTGCTAGCCGATTCTTCTCCATCTAGCAACCAATGCACATATGTGCTCACTCAAAAATGCTAAAAAGAAGATTCAAGAATCATCAATCCACCATCACATGCATCATTAACAAGCTTCATATTTAGCATACAATGGCATTAACACAAAATCTACCTAGGCCGAATATCATCCCCATGACATAGCAAAGATTTGAACCATGGGATAATTAGAACTCAAGCTAGCAACTAAAAACATGCATGAATCTCATGGCACAACCTCACACATACCTTGATCTAGATACAAGTATAGCCAAACCTCCTCCTAATCCTCTTCCAAACCAAACATGAAGCAAGAACTCCTTCCTCCTTCCTTAGAATTTTCGGCCAAATGAAGATGAAAAAGGATGAACAAAATTCTCTTTTCTTTTCTTTAACTCACGGCAATGGGGGGGAAACAACCACACACTTTTTTTTCATCATATTCCCTTTCATTATTTTATGCCCATGCTCCTTATTTTATTTTTTTTCCACCCATGATGCACCAACACAACATGTCTATGACATGTCTTGCCCATCACACTTGGTCTACCATGCTTGTCATGGCCGGCCACTACTAATTAGGGGGAATTTGACATGCAAGTCCCCCCTTTTTATTTCATGCACTAATAGGTCCTTATGCTTCGACCTATCACATTTCAAAAATGTCGCACATAAGTCCTATTGACTAAATTCACATGCAATCGACTAAATCGAAGCTTGAAATTTTCACACATTCATAATTACATATTCTAGACAATAAATATCACATTCAAACATTTCGGTGACTCGGTTTAGCGGTCCCGAAACCACTTCCCGACTAGGGTCAATTTTGGGCTGTCACATTAACAAAGGAAGTCCACCAGGACATTAAACATGGGATATACTGTGTAAGACTATAGCTAGACTATGGCAACAAAAGAAGAAGTCCACCAAGACATTAAACATAGGGTATACTGTGTAAGATCATAGCTGGGCTATGATGTCAGGTAAAGTCCGCCAAGATGATGAATCAGGAAGCTAGCAAGGTAAGAAAAGGGAGACCACTGTATGACTTGTGAAAGAAGTAGTATAGTTGGATGAATGCAGCGCGTCTGTGAACGCAGGTAAACGAGATAGTAAGAGAATCCACCAAATTATGAATAGGAGAATAGCTAGTAGAAGTGCCCGAGGATACGAGCAAGTCTGTTAATGAAGGAATCTATCAAATCATGATGAAAGGGGAATTTCGTATATATGTGGTTTTAATAGTGTAAAAGAATAGAAAGGGTACCCTATTCATAGTATCGGACTTCCGTCCATTTTAGTTTTCCAGCGGTTGGCAAATAATCTAACAATGGTTTTAATGAGTGAGTCAATGTAGCGGATTCTAAGCTAAATAGATTGATTGGAAGGTTCACCAAAAATACTTGGGCAAGAGATAACCCGCAGGGAACTATCCATTAATTAAAGTACCTTAAAAGATATTGGGCTCAAGCGAGTAAGCTTGGGTCACACTGCGGATACGAGTCCGTCGGGAAGAAAAAATGAGGGTGCTAATTCAGTCAGCCAGGTATCAGTTTCAACTCTACGAGTAAGAGTGATAGAAATAAACCTTACCTAGGGAAGGGACCAAGCATAGGTTAATTCAAAAGGCATATTAACATCAAAATAGTACTACAATTCTATATGGAGATCAATGTAGACTGAAAGGATCAAGGGAAAGCTCTGTAGCTACAGCGAGATCTCGACTAGATACCAATAGAGATTGCCAAATTCAAGGTGACAAATACGGGTAATCAATGATGAGGCATATCTTGTCAAGCTTAAGAAAGGATTGGATTTACCGTTAAGTAAGGTCAAGATCCATAAGGAAGTAAGGTTGTTAGAATACAGGTATAGAGAATGGTAACATTCAATAGCAGTTAGCTCGAGAAAAACAAGACATCATTACAACCAATGAAATTTTATGAATTCTCCTATGATCTTTAGGGAGTTTTATATTTGTTCCTAAAGTCACATTTTTCCTTAAAATTCAATAAGTCTTCTATGATTATCAATGTGTAGGATCTTACTACGTTCTTTTGAGCTTATATAATATGCACTGCTTGTATGCAGGGTAGGCGATAACTTGGAGAATCGAGTGAAGGGACCAAGCCAGACGTTGCTAGAAATTAGTCATGGGTAGAATAGATGTTCATGTATTTGGAGGGGCATCCCCAAAGGCCACACCTCAGGTTTAAGTGATTACATTTGTACTCGAATCTTAAATTAAAATTTGTAAATAGTTGACGAAATCAACGCTGTAAGAATTTAACACCAGTTTCTGTACAAATATTAATAGTAGTTAGTTTTTGAAATTTAAGTTATTTAATTATGTAACTAATTCAGAATAAAAAATATTGTTAAGTTATTCGGGTTAGTGTATTATCCAGTACCCAAACAGGCAATTGAGTCGAGTATAGGGTGTTATAGTAAACTTGATTCAATATGTTAAGACTGACATTATGGAAATTCTAAAACAAGGCCCTAGTAGCTTAGTTATATGGTTAGGGTACAATTGGCATGCCAATAGGGGACTCTTCTTTTGTACTTCGGTGCTCTTGTTCCTGGCACTTCAGTGCAATCCTGATATAGTCTCCGGACACTTGCGCTTTGCACTCTTATTAATATAGTTTTGGATAATTCGTCCCTACTATCATTTTTTTTACTAGGTACACTGAAGGATGAAGTTAACTAGCTATGATTCCTAAAAATAACTTGATTTTGGTATGATGGAAACTTATGTTTACAGTTTTTCGATACAAATACTAGTATGTGTTCTCCAGGTACTAAACTGCTTTTGGTTTTCCTGGATTGACATGTAGATGCCATTCATATAACTTATAAATGTATTATATAATTTTGTATATAATGGGAATCTTAATTTTTAAGGCAAGTATTTGAGGTTTTATCCATATTATCTTGCTAAACTTTATGTTTAATTCATCATTGTGTCTACGCATAGGTCTTTCAAATCAAGGCTCGTACACTATAGTAATCATTAAAGAGTAAGAAATATTTGTATTTTCATTTTTTACCTAAAAGCATGTACTACAAAAGTCATTTAGGGGTGCATATATAATTGTTTCATACTATTGTAATGGTGATATCTATTTTACTTATTTTGGTTTGCCTTAAGCCACATTCTATATTTATTTTGAATGTATGCATGCATAACTTAGTTTTCCACACTTTATTTTGGTTATTGAATGTTTTTAATATAACCTTAATATGCTACCTTAACATCTTGAATATTTTGACATGTTTTGTCACATTGTAATTATGTTTCATGAACAAGAATGTTGATCTTTTGATTTCTTTTGAACATGTTTTACAAAACTCTAGTTTGGAGGTGTTTCGAAAGTTTTTTTTGGCCAATAAAATGTGATTTTTAAGTTATTAAAGTTAGGTTTTTGATATGGTGAAGTTTGGGACTTAAAAATGAGAGTTTTGGGTAGTTTTTTACCCAAAGAATAAAGATATCGATACTTGGCCCCAAAGGTACTGCACCCCAATCAACAACATGCCCTATAAATAGTACAGGGACTATAGTATTGGTGCCTTTACCATACCCCCTGTGACTTTTTGCGTCACTGCACTCTTTAGTGCAAAAAGAGCCTTTTAAAGCTCAAATTTAGTCTCGGAAACTTCTAAATACCCACGAATTGTTTTAAAATGATTTTAACAATATTTTGAAACTATAAAACCTAGTTTATCCATTTTCTATGATTCTATAAATTCTTAAATAAAGTATGGTTTTACTCCAAAAATATCTCATTTGCATTTATCGTTCGTATTAGCTATGGGATGAGCGAGGGACATTACAATTATAATATGAACTTATTTTAAAATGTGATATAATTATATTTAATAAATATTATATTATATTATATTATAAAAATACCATACATACACATTTTACTACATATAATATATCAATTATTATATATAAGTAAATTAGGAATGCACAATGCTCATTATACACTTATAATATTGTAATTTGTATTCTTTTATTAATGGTTTGCAACATAAAGTTTAAATGTGTAACTAATTTTATGGTAGTTTTTAATAAATACAATTAATATTATATAATGAAGGTAGATTATTAATGATATATAACTACTCCATATACAACCTTTTTTTTATTATTATTATAGTGTATATTTTTACATTAATGATTTGTAAACTTAAATTATGACTTCCCCCAATTAAAATACCTAAATTTTAAACTTTAAGCAAAGCATGTTTTGAAAATCATACTAATTATTGTTAGGCTTAATTACAAAATTAACTTGAAATTGTATGACTTTTCTCAATTAAATACTTAATTTATACGATATCCAATAAAAACATTATTAGCTAATATAATGTTTCGGGTAAAATAAAAGATAGTTACAAACTGAAAAACTCGGTATGGTTTGAAAACCAATTTTGCATTATTAATGTTATTATTATTAAAGTTTCAGCCATTTTAAAAACAAAAAACTGTGTATATAATAAGTAGTTTAATCGGCTTTCTACATGGTGACCTGGTTAGGTTAGCCACGTTATTTCGCAGGGCCCATGTCTCAAGAAGACTGGACCATGGGGCTTCCTCCAAAACCTCGTTCATTCCCTAATGGGGACACTCACAAGTTGTAACGGAACTAAAAGTACAGACCTCTTCAATGCAATGCAGGCTGCCCCCTGCGGGGAACGATTCACACGTTAAAAACCCAGAACTCACAATGAACAGCAGAGATGGATAAAACATTTGTAAATACCTTTATTCAATGAATGTGTTTGTAGGTTTTGCATAAGATTTTATTCTTTCAAGTTTCCTCTCTGACTTCTTCAATTTTATCATCTCTATTTTCCAAAATGTCTCAACCCAATGCTTACTGAGGAAACTCGTCATGGTCATACGCAATCCTAAAATTTCTTCACATTAACCAAGGTTCCACCCTTGGATCCGGATTCAAGCATTGCCTCTAAAACTGCAACGTCTCTGGCACCTTCCACAAAAGAGCTGCGTGGCTCAGCTTCATAGCCATTTCCCTGCTGCAAAACAGAGGATGAGGGGTATCTCTTAGAAGTGACATTTAGAAACTCATTTGAAGCATTCCAAGTACAAGCGCAAACAAGTTTAGCATTGCCTTTCAACATTCATAATTCAATTCAGTCCAGGAAGCCCCAGAATGTCGTCTAATTGTATAAAAAAGAAAAAGGAAAACAGCACTTAAAGTATCTTGTTCAATGACAGGTGAATCTATCCTTTGCTTATAGCCCATGTTCAAACCTTTGCTTCCCCAAGCCCAAAAATAGTATCAGAACTGTTCTGGGAGAGAGGTCACAAGAACATGTAAAGAAATGTGGGAATCTGTATTAAACTGCTGTCAAATTGAATCAACTCATACGTTCATCCAATGCTAGTATAGCTATTATCTAATAGAAAAACTTAGTTTTATGAGAATAATGAAACGTTTATAAATAAACACTGCTGCCTGGTAAATGACCCAATTGCACTTTCTTGGTACATAGATACTGACCATCCTTTATAGCAACAAAAACCAGTCCACAGATGGTGGAATGAATGATGCAACAGCCACAATATACATTAACCAACCTTCAGGTTTGCTTGCACAATGTCATGTATAAAAAATTTTAATTCTTCGTGCACTCCACAGAATGGATGGAAAGTGCTTTTGCATTGCCCATCTGCACTGTATAGTGAAACCTGGGATGGCATATAATAAGATTTCAAAAGAAGGATGTCATCTGACACACACTAATCAAGAAGGAACTTCAAGAGATGATTAAACCTTATATCATAGAAAAACAGAAGTACAGAAGTTTCAGAATCTAATTAATCATAATTACAATAATATGAAGTTAGTTTCCATCTTTACCAAGTAACCATGCTTTCCATCTACTTTTCCACGCTCAACTTGTACAGTTCCTTTTGACCCAACAACTCGCCAAATTATCTAAAAAAATAAAAGAAATGAGCAAAACATAACAAATGCAAGCAAAAACGTTTAAAAGAGTATCACTTCAGCAGATACCTTAGGTGAACTAGAGGATACAACCATCACAAAGACTCCAGAGCATCCATTCTCCAGCTTACTGAGGAAAGCAATGGTATAATTTCCAAGTCTTAAGCCTTCCAGTTCTAAGGTAAAATTCTATATAGAGAATCAACTTTAATTCTTAAATAACTTACAAATTAGAAGAAATAATGTCAGGCGGAGGTAAAGTTCTATCTATATGAGAGGTTATGGCTGAAACTGAGGTCACCTCACAACCAACCATCTGCTTGCAAGAACAGGAAACTCATCCCACGTTTCTTGATGACTAAATAAAAAAGAACTTCATAGAATAATAATGTCAAAGATTAACTTCAATGTTGCCTTTTCCTACTATTCTATTTCTTCTTATCTATGTTGGATTGAGAAAGGAAACCAGGTGGAGGAATTGAAAGAATTGAGGGATTGATTTCTTCTGATATGTTAGTGTTCGTGCTCTTGAGTGTAGAGCTAATTGAAAAATCTGGTTGTCTTAAAATTGCCAAGCCAACCATAAAAAATGGTGGTTAAATGTAATCTGAAAAACAGAAATTGAAGCTAATAATCCAGCTGGCCTTCAACATTAATTTATCAGACCATATAGAAATCTCGCCACAATGTTTTATCCACATGATTTGTGCAAAGCATAATGATTACAATTTTCATACAAAAATAGCAGCTGTAGCTTTACGTAGAAAGGAATAATTCTTGTCAGAAACACAGAACTTCTCTCTAAACTTTCCTTAAGAGTGGACCCTAGAGAGGATGTGACATCTAGATAGCATCCTAACAGTTATCTAGCCACTGTGATAATGTAATAGAGACGTACCATCCTCAAGCCAGCAATAAAATGCACTCCCATATCCAAGATAAAACCTCCCTGTCAAAAATAAAGATTTGCTAGTCAAGCTAAAAGGTAAAGGTGTAGATAAAGTTAACAAGTCTGACACATTCAGATTCTTTAGAGCTCTGTCTCTTTATTTTATTTGAGGTGCTCATGTCTGATCCATATTCAGAAACGGATATACAGATATAACCCTCCAAAGCTCCTCTAAAGAAAAAAAACTACTAAAAAATCAAACATACTCTTGTTAGATGCATCTGTGTCCGACACTAAACCCATAGATTCTTATACTTATTGAAAAGAGCAGCAGCATCTATCTTTAAACGAATAAATACTTAGAACATATAAGTTCTTGAAAAGTGAGAAATAGAAACACTGAGCTTCATTTGATGTGGTTAATTATGTACTTGTGATAGTTTTTTATCTTTAAAACACATTATGCAATGAAATATTGGAAAACATTTTATATTTATTATAACAAAACCCAATAAAAGCTTCTTAGATATGATGCATAGGAATTTCTTTGTTTGAAACATATCAATTATCTTTAAGAAGCCCACAAGGAAGGGCAAGTTCGTGTTGGGACTAAAATCCTGAACTTATGCTAACTGACCTCCAAAGAGAGCTGGTGAACCATTTGGGCTAAGCCCCAAGTTCACACAAGTACTCTTTTTGCACCATGTGCTCTAAAACAATGTAAGTGTCCTAGTATATAGAAGTGTAGAATTCCAAAATTTATCCCCACACTTAGGGATTAGTTTCTCTACTTTGAATAAAGAGATTAGGAGGGTTTTTCCCTAGAATCTCTCTTGTTTTATTTTTCTTCTATTTCAGGATTTAATTTGAGGGATTTGATTACTACTGGAATTAAGGAGTAAGCAATGGCAAACATGTTGTCGTGTTTCTCCTATAAATTCTAGCAACTTCATATTTATGAAATAAGAAAAACTAACAAAGTTTTCCAGTCTAAATTATTCATCTCTCAATTGTTTTCATCTTTGAAATTCAACATGGTATTAGAGCTTGAAAACTTCTTCTTTTATGACAAAACACAACCTAGCCTTTGGAATGGCTACTGAACATGCTCTATTGCTAAAATAGGTAATTTCCCCATGGCTTCCAGCACCCAAATGCAGAAAAACAGCTCAAAACAATGCTTTCTCAACAATGACTAGGGAAAAGTGTATATGGAAATACCACCAAGCTTTCAGACATGAGCTAAAGAAAACAAGGTCTATTAACTTCGAAAGTTTCTATGGTCTCAAGCATCTCCTAAACATGGTTTGACAAGTTTACAAAGGTAATCAAGAATTATGAGTATTCCTAAGGTCAAGCTGATCATACCCTATTCACAAAATTCTCTCCTAATGCGAAAGCTGCTATTCTCATTGTTTATGTTAACGGTATTGTTGTCACTAGAGATTATACTGAAGAAATAGGCTACTTGAAAGTACTTGCCATGGAGTTTGAGATCAAAGACCTAGGACCATATTCCCTAGATATAGAGGTTGCCCATTCAAAGAAAGGTATTGTAGTCTAACAACTAATGTACATCTTGGGCTTAGTAAAAGAAATTGGAATTGTAGACTGCAAACCTGCTGACTCAAATGGAATGAAATTATGAAATTGGTCTCAAAGAAGATGGTCCACTAGTGTACAGGGAAGATATAAACGATTTGTTGGAAAGCTTATTTACCTGTCCCAAACAAGGCTGAACATAAGCTTCCCTATTAGTGTTGTAAGTCAATTTATGAACAAACCAAATGAAGGACATCTTGAAGCAGTTTATTGGATTCTTAGACACTTGAAAATGACTTTTGGTAAAGGAATATTCTTTTAGAAAGCAACAACTAAGGGGGTTGAAGTATACTCAGATGTTGATTGCACAAGATCCCTTACAAATCAAAGATCAAGACAGGCTATTGCACCTTTGTATGGGGAAATTTGGTAACTTAGCATAGCAAGAAACAGTCCATTGTCTCTAGGAGGAGCTCTTTTCCAGAAAATGATTACGCTTTTCAAAAGGATAAGTCTCCAGAAAAAAGGCTTATTTTACCTGTAAGTCATTTTCTGTTGACCAAACTGTTTTCTGTGAAACAAACACTAAAATATTTTCCGTAGAACCTGTTACATGTAAACAAATGGACCCTAAAATTTGTTGTTCTAGTTACTACCGAAACAGGACATTCTGTTTGATATGGACAGTACCAATACAAAAATTGACTTCCTTGCGTGAAAGTCTAGCATCTATATTCTACTTGGCATCATGTATTCTTACCTTAACAAGGACTGGTTGATGAGTATGATTTATTAATATCTCATTGGGTGAAGTATATTGTATATGCATTGAAAATAGTTACCACCAGTGTCGTAGAAGGTATACTTCGACATAACAGTTTGTGCACCAAGAAAAGAAACTTATATCAGATATTAGTGTGAAAGACATACCTCAAAATTTCGCCTCCAAGAGCTAGAAAAATAAGGGTTTGAACTGTTCATTGACCCTTCAATAATAACTTGGACATTCATCATATCCCCAACACCAGCCACTAGTTTCTTGCTCTGAGAAAGATAAATCAATAAGAAACTAGGTAATAGTACGGATTGAATAGTACAGGGAATATCAAAAAACAAACCTCTACAAAAGCAGGTTCAAATCGATAGTTTTCAGCTACAGCCCAAATTGGTTGACCAGGGTTGGTACAAACGGATTTGTAACTAGCCAGTGCAGTCTCTATCTCGGGTATACCTAAAAAATAAAAATATCTAACTTTCTTATTCATGCAGTTTTCTTTAAAACAATTTTTTCAAAGGAAGATAAGGGCAGTTGTTGGAGGAAGACGGAGAAAATTAATTTTAAATGCTCAAAACTTGCAAAAAGTGATTTATCAATCAAATTTAATTAATGCCAAAAAGAATAAATGCGGATTTGAGATCCCTTTTTCCTTGTTACGCAAATAAGATAAGTAAGCTTGCAAGAAATCTTCAAGTTCACAAAAAAAGGGAAAAAATGAAATACTATATATTAAGTTAAAACTCAGTAGTCCAGAACAGATAGAATCAGTGCATATAGACAAAAGATATGGATTACCTTCAAAGAATTTGTTTTAATAGGGATAATATATAGAAGATTTTTGGAAATATTTTAAAGGCAATAGCAATGATTTCTTGACAACATTCAGGGATTAAACCAAAAGGTACGTTGTTATGATTGAGATAAAACTCAATAATCAGGATTTATTTAGCCGACTGCTAATGCTCCAAAACCAGCCAAGATTTATTTTGTACTCAATCCGTGCCTAGCCATCCATTGAAGTGGATGCTTAAGCCTAAGCTGACTATCTTCAATAAGCATGCAGTAATATTTAGAAATAATTACTCTTCAAAATGACTTTCTAAATATTAATATTTTTACCCAAACGGTGTAAACGATAATAGAAAACAAAAGAATAAATTTGGTTTATGCACATCTACTTAGTTCAAAAAATCATATTTAAAACAATTACTTCAAATGCTGAAGACATGTCACTTTGGAATCTTGAAAATTTTGTTCTTAAAGTATCAAAGAGAAAAAAATTGTTTCAGGAGGCAAAATGTTTTGCCTCTCTCAAAAGTGAAGTTTGCAAACAAAAAAGCTTATGGTAAGATTTGTCTTCACAATGAGGCAAAATGCTTTTTGTCTTCATTATCAGAAAATAATAAACTTGAAGTTGAGAGAAGTGTCATCCTTGAGACTCATGGTAAGATTTGTCCTACTTCTGATCCTCATTTCCAACTTCTAGGATATTTTGCTTCTGTAAATGCTTCTTTATTTCATGTTCAAGTATGTTCATATGTTAGATCTGTAATAAGATTTATGTTCTAAAATTAGAAACTATATAAAAATTAACTGAAGAAGTATGGAACTTACTAGTTGCTGCAGGTTTCTCTAGAGATCCCCAAGTTAACCAGGTAAGACATATGGAACACACAAAACAAAAAGAAAATTAGTAAATTGCACATGGAAGAATAAAATAATAAGACTACTATTCCAATCCCATAATGCAAAATATGCTTATCTGGCCATGATGTATTACAACAAGTCATAGATGCATCATCTATCTTCCTTTCCATTCAAGAAAAATGAAAAAAAAAGGGGGACGAGGTAGTGAAATTTGTTGGATTTCTGTTCTTTGAAAGGAAAATGGTAGTCAAATTCAAGAGATCCTATGCAAAATAAATCCAAACTGGGAAAAAAGCTTGAGAGCCTCATTAAAGGGATAACGAACTAACTCACTTGCCCTAATAGTTAGAGCATACCAATATATCTCACCTTGAATGACATGCTTTCCTGCTTTTAGCAACTTTAGCGAGATATCTACCTGCATGGTTTAATTCATATGTAAGCAAATAACCAACAACGATAGACTAATGTTCGTAATATTAATACCTTATAAAATTATCTCCCATTAGGAGTTGGAATCAAACCCTGGTCTCTTCCCTATTAATTTTCTAAGCCATCCTCTATATTGTAAAAATACAAGTTTCACATGAAAATTTACTTTAGACAGAGACAGACATATGTAAAGAGTTATACTATTGACTAAAATGTTAGATCAAAATGCAGATAAAGAATGAAGGTAGAAAAATAATTATAGAACTTGAAAATAATGACTAGAAATTATGAACATTCAAAGTTTAGGCTAGAAGTTATGTTTTCATGATTTGATGTGATTTGTTATCTACCAAAGTACCAAAACCACAAGAACACTCACCTTAAGATGATTTTTTTAGTCATTTTACAGATTCATTAAGGGTACTTATGAAAGCAATACCAAAGAAATATTTTCATCTTTTATGAATAACTGCTCATACATCGCTACATTTCATGAAGATATTTTTTAAAGAAAGAAATCAAAGCCAGCTCCCTCAAGGCATTGATTAGCAAGATCCACATCTGAATTCTACCACAACAGATGGTTGATCTCTATGTTTTCCTTTTTTTTCTTTTTTATTGTTACTTAGATGACTCGTATTACAAATTACATAAACGCAATGAAAGTTCAGGGATAAAATAATGTTGAAGAAATGGGAAAATAAAGAACCTGAACTTGGCCAGCCAAAACGACAGCAGTACCAATAAGAGAAGAATCCTGCACGATGTCGTTTAGACCTTGGTCTCCCCATTTACATTCCACTCCAGGAAAATGCTGTTTGGCTATCTCAACAGCTCCTCTCGAAGATTCCTTCTCGGTATGAACCATAACATCATTACTATTTCAAATACAGCAAAAAGAATACAAATATATATACATTTTCAAAATATTGAGTAAGAAGAAAGGGGAAAAAGAAACCTCTGAACAGCTCCAGATATATTTGAGGCAGAAGAGATGTGAGATCTCGGCGAGTCTCGGGATGTATTGAGTTTTTACAAATATTCCAGCCTCCAGAACCGCGATTTGTGGAAGGGTAGCCATTTTTGAAGGATCTTACTTTTTTAGCAAAAATTTAGATAGATCGATCTTTTACGATTTTGTTATGTGGGAGTTTGGAGTTTGGAGTTTGAAGTTTGAAGTCGACTGCAACTGCAATGTGGTAAGAGGAAAAAAATGTGCTTGGAAGTTGAGCGAGACGCAGAAAATTCTAACACGAGCTACCAAAAACGAGCTTTCAGTGGGCTCACAAATATATTACCAGTTAGATTATCCCATAGAAAATCTGAACCACTAGACAAAAAGAAGAAAGAAAATTTTGAGCATAAAGCGGTTTTTGCCGGTTCTAAGTAAAGAAAAAGATGGAGGCTTTTTGTTTTTTCTTGTTTTTATTTGGGAAAGAAAGAGAAGCTTTCCGTTTCTATTCCACAACAAAAGTTTTCCCTCAGCTTATGTGAATTCAAGTTGCATTTGTATTTTGTTTTTCTCAACTTTAAAATTAAATTATCTGATCGAACTCATTTAATTTAGTTAATCAGTTGATTAATCGATTTAGCTCACTCAGAAATCGATTAAAGATTCTTTAAAATTTCGGTTAATAATTAATTAAATAAATTAATCGAACTTAATAAATAATATTATATATTATATGTATTAAGCTATTATTAATTCTATTAATTCAGTCAAATGAACACTGTCAATTTTTTTTTATATATTTTATACCTTTTTAATAGAAAAACATATAAATTAGTTTTAGGATTTGAAAAGTAGGGGTTTTCTTGATTAAGTGATGGAATTAGTTTGTTACGAGGTCTAACTACTTATGCGAAAGCCAAGCCAAGATAAACCTGATCATACAAGACATTATGTGATGAGTACTCTAACACTTTCAAGGAAGTGAAATTGAAGTTAAGGGTCTGCGTGTTTGATTGAAAATGGTTTCTAAAAAAGGATTTCTAGAAAACGACTTATTTTTCTTGAAAAGTTAATATTTTCTGGTGTTTAGATAAATTTGTATAAAATATTTTCTGTTGTTAGTAGATTTTCTAAAAATATTTTATAAAAGCTGTTTTAAATGAAACATGCTTACATTTGAGAATTTATTATCTTTTCATTGTTTAATTGAATTTATTTTATATCTATTAAATTTATATTTACATTGTTGTTACATATATTGTAATGATTTATTTATAAATAAATACATCAAACTAAATATATAATGGTACTCAATTATTAAACTAGAATAGTAATAGTTATAAATTGAAAACAACAAAAGCGGATAGATGATTCTTAATTGTGTTATAAAAAAATAAAAACAAAGATTGAATAATAATAAATTAGCTTCTAAATCACTATTAATACTACAAATCAATAATATTATCCAAGTGCATAATTAGTAATACACCACATGATAACTAAAATATTGTCCAAGTGCATAACTAGTATTACACCACATTAAAGCATCAACATCTTCAACCTTAAGAAAATTTTTGAAGCCAAATTTTTGTATGCTTCATACTTTTAACTAAGAAAGTTTTGGCCTCGGATTTATAACCTACAAGATAATTAAACACACTACGAAAGAAGTCATTATCAAATCCTTCCACTTCCATGGACATCTCTTCTTCTTAAAGAAGTGGTGTTTTATCCATATTAAATTGTTCCAATGCATTAGCAATCTTACCAAGTTGTTTACCCACAAATTTAATTTGTTCATCGACAATACTTTCTTAAGCATTTTTTTCTTTTATGTTTAGTTGTGCTAGATGAACATACTTTTGTTCTTACCTCCTCAACTTTCTCATTGTTGTAGTCTACAGGCACTGAATCTTAGTTACCATCATCCAAGTCTATGTCAGCAAATGTTCTAGCAAAACTTCCTATCGTCATATCTTTGCCAACAACCAAAGTCATTTCATCATAATGATCAACGCTTTTGTTGAAAAATGGTTCATACTTCTTGTATGCATGTTAGATATTATACACAACCAGAATAACAAGTAAAAACAACTGAAATATATTTAACATATATATACATATATTACCATCATTACTGCATCATATGTCGCTCTATCACATGTGATCATTTTCGTGTTATCATCCCATCCAAAACCACTTTCGCTCTATTAGATGATTTTTCACATGCTTAGCATCATATTGAACTTGGAATCTTTCAGAAATAGTTGTAGCAACTCGATTAAAAGAAATTGCTTTGAAAGTATTAGAAGACTTATTTCCTTTCTGGGCCTCCTCTGCTAGAATTTCGAGAAAAAGATATCCCTTCGATTTTGTCCACCTAAATTGCTTTATTGTCCCTTCTTTGTTGCCCTTACCCATTCTACATTCATAATTGATATTGTCAATAATTTCAAAATCCAACAAGCTAAAAACATAATAATTTCAATGTACAACAATAATTACAATATCAATATCCAACAAACATTAAAAAAATAACAATTTTAATACTAAAACATATATAACATAGAAACATTAACCCTGAGCCCTAAACCTACCTAATTTTCTAGCCATATAATCAGTCCACATAGTTTGTGCAATTTCCTCTCTTAGCAGACCGTTCTCTTGCTTCTTCTCTTTCTTCTCGCTCCGTAAGAGTTGGTATTATCAAATCAGACACATGCTCCTCATATAATCCTTAATTAAGTAAATCATTAGGATCAAGCCCCATTATATGATTATGAATGGTACAACAAGAAAAAACTATATCTACTTGAGTTTGAAAATTCCAAAATAGTTCAACATCTAACACATAAAACCATTTTTTCAAAATCCCCAAAACACATTCAACAGTGATTCACAATGATGAATGACGAATATTAAAGAGTTCATTTGCATTTTCTAGCCCGTGATCACTAAACTCTTTTAAATGATATCGGACACTACGGTTTGTGGTAATATATCTATTTCGGATGCCATATCCAGCATCAACAAGATAATATTTACCTACAAATTATTACTAATAAATTATGAGCTTACTTGAACTATTTGTTATTTAATGTTAATTTTTACCTTTTGGAATTCTTAATCCTCTTGAGCGTGAAAGTGCATCACTTAAAATATGAGAATCATGTGCACTACCTTCCCAACCAGCTAGAACATAGGAAAATTTCAAATAAAATGTAATGAAAACCAATACATTTTGCCTCGTCCCCCTTTTACGGCTATGAAATCTTCCTTGAATGCTAAGTGGAACGGATGCACGAACACGAGTTCCATCTAATGCTCCAATACAATCTTTAAAATAAGGACAAAAACTTGGTTTGTTTCTAATTTCACTAGGATTTGACTCATCACGTAATCTAATAACTAATTTATACAATTTCAAAATATCTATATTTTGATGTTTCCATTTATACTAAAAGCTCTATTAGCATCTTTCAGAGCTTTCTTAACTTTAAATGCAATTTCATTAAAATTTTACTTGTAAGTGCAACATAACATTCATATGCCCTTTTTTTTATATGCTCAATCAAGTTATGGCCCCATCTCATACCATGTAACAACCCCTTTTTAGTCAAATCAGAATAGTAGTTTTGGAACCACAAATCTGATGTTGAAATATTTATTTTATTATTATTTTAAGGTCTACAGCATGAATATATGATTGTGTGAAAGTTCCGTTTATAAATTTTATCGTTTGAATGCTCAATTCGGTAAAAAAAACTAAATCGCGTAAAGTGCAAAAATGTTGTTCTGTTAGTTAAAAGTGTTTAATAGCTATAGAACCTTAAAGTTAAGGTCCTTAAGTGGTAATTAGACCATTTTAATTGTGAATGGATAATTTTGGACATATATTAAGTGTTTTTAATGGTTTAATATTAAGGTTAATATGGTAAATGATAATTAATTAGTAAATTAAAATAAAACAAAGGCATAAAATTTGTATTCATCTTCAACCTTGCTGATTTTAAAGAAGAAAGGAAGTCATATTTAGGGTTTTAACATTCGGCCACTTCATGCTTTAATTGTAACTCCGTTTTTCTCTCGTTTTTAATTATTTCTACGTTTTTGATATCATTGCAGCTATGTCTAGCTAGTACAGGGACTATTTTGCAAAAATGTTAAAGATTTTGAATGTTTCCATTGATGAATACATTATTATTTTTATGTTTAATGATAGATTTTGAATGTTTGATGATAGTTATACAAGTTTTGTTAAATGACTGTTAGTGAAAATGAAAATTAGGGATTAAATTATGAAATGTGTAAATTTAGGGGTTAAAATGTGAAATAAATGAAAATTTTACACTGCTATAAGCATGATAAATATTCGGATACGCTTGGGTTGTGATGAAATTAAATGAATTTTTGTTTTTTGAGCCTAGGGACTAAATTGTAAAATTATTGAAATATTAGGGGCAAAAGGTAAATGTGCATTAATGTGAATTTTGCACTAAATTGAATAGAGAGATAATTAAATAAGTTAATTTTGATTACATATAGATAAAGAAAAGCGAAATACAAACTTAGATCTGCAAAGAATAAGGTTACGGAATAGTTGACTCGTTTCGCTATTTTAGTGTGATAAATTTCATTATAAATGTATTTTAATTGTTTTGATATTGCATAAATTGTGATTACGAGACTATGGACAAATTCGAAAATGATTCGATGACGATTTGACATTTGAAATCTCGGTTGAGCCTTACGAATAGATTTGGATACTAGTGATAAGTTATTGGAGGATTAATGTAATTATGTGATCTGGGTGTTGGTCCTGTATGTCCTACCGATGGTTGAGTATATCCGTATGTGTTGCGGATACTTGACAGCTTGTGTGACCAGCACCGTGTAGCTACGTCTCAACTGACAGCTTGTGTGAGCAGACCCGTAGATAGCTATAGTGTGAGCATTATATGTGATATGAGATTGAGTTGGCTTCGGGCCATGATATTGGCACTTAGTGTGCAAGGTTTCTGAGTATCCGATAGTATTCCAAATAGTTCAACGAGTATATGAAAGATGTGATTGTGTATGAGATCGATACAAAATGGTACAGGTATGTACATGAACCGTATAAGCTTAAATCGAAGAAGTTGTGAAGTTAATATATATAAGATTATGATTGAAAATGTGAAAGGTTTGTTATTTAAATGAATTACATGTTGATAAGTTCAAAATGATAATTTGTATATTCATTTTAAGATTTAGTTTATTTCATACGAGCTTATTAAGTTATATAGCTTACTTTGTTTATTTTTTCGTATTTTATAGTAATTTCTAAGCTAGCTCGGATTCGAGGATTGTCAGAGGCTTTATCACACTATCAAACTACTAATTTGGTACTTTTAAGCTTATGATTTGGTTATATGGCATGTATAGGGTTTTTGGTCATTTTGATTATAAGTTGATAATGATTTTGGCCATTAGAATTGGCTTATAAATGTTATACTTTGATTTGTATATATAGACATTAGTGATGGCTTATTTTAGATTGTTTTGCTATGCTTGAATCATATATTTATATAAGTATATGTGGCTTGTGTGATGTTATGAATGTTGGACATGTTATGCTTGTGGATAATTATCATTATATTTAACCAATAGTCAAGTTTTGAATGGTTGAAATACTTAAGAGTATAGATCAAATGATGCATATTTGATAATGGTCATTTTGATGATTTGAGAAGATAAAGATTAGTATGAACTTAGATGACATAATATGGTAATTATGTTTTGTATTAGTTGGTTGGAAATGGTATAAATTATGCTTGATTTTGAATTGAATTATATGTTTATTGCTGCTACGTTTTGAGCCATATGAGTTGTATAGGTGTGCCTAAGTTTAGGTGGCAAATTGGCTTGGTAAATAGCCTATTTTTGTCCACACGGGTAGAGACACGAGCGTGTGTCTCAGTCGTGTATAACACACGATCATGTTACATAGCCGTGTGTCCCCTGGTGTTGAATTTGAAACCAAGTCAGTATGCTTCACACGGCCTCACACATGGGCGTGTGAGCTGGCTGTGTGACATAAGCCAGTATACCCTACAGGTTTGGCATGGCTTAGCACACGGTCTAGCATACGGGCGTGTATGACCATTTTTAGGGCACATGGGCTAGCCACACGGGCGTGTGTGCTGGCTATGTGACCTAAGTCAGGGGGTTACTAAGGGTTAGACACGGGCTGGGACACGACCATGTGCTCCCATTTCGAATGTCCACATGGCTTGTGACACGGACATGTGTCCCTTGTTTTTGAGAAAATTTCTTAAGTGTTGAAAAAGTTTTCAAAGTTATCAGTTTAGTCCTGAACCACTCCCAAAGCATGTTTAGGCCTCGTAGGCTAGTTATAGGAACTTTGTACTTAAGTTCGAATAATATTTGCATAAAATGTGAAATTATATATGAATTGAATGTTTAAATGTTTTATAAGTTCAGTATTGCTCCGTAGCCCTATTCCACCA
Source organism: Gossypium hirsutum (assembly GCF_007990345.1). Taxonomy (NCBI): domain Eukaryota; kingdom Viridiplantae; phylum Streptophyta; class Magnoliopsida; order Malvales; family Malvaceae; genus Gossypium; species Gossypium hirsutum. The sequence goes on along the minus strand of NC_053429.1, from coordinate 51,866,569 downwards.
TTGAATACGGGTGAAAGGTGTTACATTTATTGGTATCAGAGCTATGGTTTAGTTAATTCTCGGACTAACGTAGTGTGTGTGTGAGCCTAGGTATACATGCCATATATAACCTGCGATAGTATGATGACTCCTAACATTTTAAAATATGTTTTCCTATAATAAATGGATCCTAATTGAGTTGTAGCTAATGATGTAGAGAGCAACACGCCAACTCCCGCTCAAAAGGCACCGCCGTTTGATTCTAGATCTGTAACGAGTAGTCATGGAGGAGAGGCTAAAGAAACTTTTTTTCGAAATGATGAACGAATGGTTCACGAAAGTTTTTAGAACCAATTCGGCTGCTCAACAACCTCTACCCTTACCTAATCCTCAACCGGTTCCCATAGCTCCTCAAGTTGTGGAACTTCAACGACTGAATAAGCCGCTAGTAGATAAAATCTAAAAACAGGGGGTTGAAGAGTTTAGAGCTACAGTTGATGATGATCTAGAGAGAGCTGAATTTTGGTTAAAAAATACTATTCGGGTATTTGATGAAAAGTCATGTACTTTAGCCGAGTGTTTAAAATGTACCATATCATTATTGAGAGACACTGAATACCAATGGTGGACTACTTTAGTATCAGTGGTACAGAGAGAAAGAGTGACATGTGAATTCTTTCTGACCGAGTTTTGGAAGAAATATATAGGTCATAGATTTCTCGATCAAAAGCATAAAGAGTTTCTAGAATTGAAACAGGGCCGAATGACTGTGACCGAGTACGAAAAAAAATTTGTATGATTAAGCAAGTATGCTCGGGAGTATGTTTCCACTGAAGAAATCATGTGCAAACGGTTCATTCGTGGGTTGAACAAGGATATTAAACTTCTAGTCAGAATTCTAAAATTGAAAAAATTTGTTGTCCTAGTTGATAGAGCTTGCAAAGCCGAGAAGCCTAGCAAAGAAAAGAGAAAAGCAAATTCAGAGGTTAGGGATTCGAGAAAAAAGTTGATGAATAAGCCAAATAAATCTTTGTCAAAGAAATTCAGAGATTCGTTAACTCGTCCAAATGTTTCAATTGGGCATTCAAGCAGAGATCGTGGAAAACAATACTCAAGTCCTAAATCGGTATCGAGTGTTGGCAGTATGAGAAACTATAGACCTAAATGTCAACAATGCGGGAGATGACATCTTGGTGAATGTAGAATAAATAATCGGCCTTGTTTCAAATGTGGTTCACAAGATCATTTCATTCGTAATTTCCTAGAGTTAGCTGAGAAAGATAAGATTCAGAATGCAAGACCGAGTAACACAGCCACTAGAGGGAGGCTACCTAGAAATGCGAGAAATGCGAGTGGTAATTGCGATATTATGAGAGATTCTATAGTAAGATCCGAGGCCAGAGCACCTGCTAGAGCTTACGCTATTCGAGCTCGTGAAGAGGCGTCGTCACCCAATGTTATCACTGGTACATTTTCTCTTTACGACACTAATGTTATTACATTGATTGATCCTGGATCAACTTATTCGTATATTTGTGAGAATTTAGTTTCTAGTAAGAAATTACCTGTTGAGTCCACTGAGTTTGTGATTAAAGTATTGAACCTTTTAGGTAAGTATGTTCTAGTTGATAAAGTTTGTAAGAACTGTCCTTTAATGATTCGAGGTTACTATTTTTCAGCTGATTTGATGCTATTGCCATTTGATGAGTTTGACGTAATTCTAGGTATGGATTGGTTAACTCTACATGATGCTGTTGTAAATTGTAGACGAAAGATTATTGAATTGAGATGTCAGAACAATGAAATTATTCAAATTGAATCAGATGAATCTAGTGAATTGCCTGCTGTGATTTCATCTATGTCAGCTCAGAGATGTGTGAGAAAAGGGTGCGAAGCTTATCTTGCTTAAGTTTTAGATACAAAAGTGTCTGAATTGAAGATTGAATCAGTGCCTATAGTCCGTGAGTTTTCGAATGTCTTTCCAGAAGAATTACCAGGTTTACCACCGATCAGAGAGGTTGAATTTGCTATTGAATTAGTATCAGGAACTTCACCAATATCTATAGCTCCGTACATAATGGCTTTGACCGAATTGAAAGAGTTGAAAGCTCAGTTGCAAGAGTTAATGGATAGAGGTTTTGTACAGCCTTAGTTTTTCACCCTAGGGAGCGCTAGTATTGTTCGTAACGAAGAAAGACGAGTCAATGAGAATGTGTATTGACTATCGACAGCGCAACAGTGTTACAATAAAGAACAAGTATCCATTGCCGAGAATAGATGATTTATTTGATCAATTGAAAGGTGAAACAGTGATTTCAAAGATTGATTTATGGTCTGGTTATTATCAATTGCGAGTTAAAGATTCGGATATGCTGAAAACATCTTTCAGAATGAGGTACAGACATTATGAGTTCCTTGTTATGCCTTTTGATTTAACTAATGTTCCTGCAATCTTTATGGATTTGATGAATCAGATTTTTAGACTGTATTTAGATAGATTCATTGTTGTGTTCATTGATGACATTTTGATCTATTCACGTGATGAGCCTGAACATGCCAAGCATTTGAGAATAGTGCTACAAACTTTGAGAGATAAACAATTGTTCATTAATTTTTGCAAATGTGAATTTTGGCTTCGAGAAGTCCGATTTCTGGGGGACATTCTTTCAGCAGAAGGTATAAGAGTTGATCCGAGCAAGATTTCTATAGTTGTTGACTGGAAACCACCGAGAAATGTATCTCAAGTTAGAAGGTTTCTAGGGTTAGCTGGTTATTATTGATGTTTTGTTAAAGGGTTCTCGATGATTGCTACACCGATGACCAGATTACTACAAAAAGATGTGAAGTTTCAGTGGTCCGAGAAATATCAACAGAGTTTTAATTAGTTGAAAGTATTGTTAACTGAGGCACCGGTGTTGGTTCAACCTGAGTCAGGTAAAAAATTCGTGATTTATAGCGATGCATCATTGAATGGTTTGGGTTGCGTTTTGATGAAAGAAGAAAAAGTTATAGCTTATGCCTCTAGACAGTTGAAGCCACATGAAAAGAATTATCCGACGCATGATTTAGAGTTGGCTGCTATTGTGTTCGCATTGAAAATCTAGCGACATCATTTGTACGGTGAAAAATGCCACATCTTTACTGATCATAAGAGCTTGAAATACATAATGACTCAGAACTATTTGAATTTGTGACAACAAAGATGGCTCGAGCTGTTGAAAGATTATGAGTTGGTAATTGATTATCATTCGGGGAAAGCAAATGTAGTCGCATATGCTTTGAGTAGAAAATCTCTATTTGATTTGAGAACGATGAATACAAGACTGACTTTGTCCAATAATGGTTCAATTCTAGTAGAGTTGAAAGCGAAACTAATTTTTCTTCAGCAAATTTGTAAAGCTCAAAAGTGTGATATTGAGTTACAAGCTAAAAGAATGCAATGTAAGTCAATTAGTGATTTAGAATATCATATCAGGTCCGATGATTGATTAATGTTCCGAGGTAGAATCTGCATACCAAAGAATTTTGAGCTCATTCAAAAAATTTTACACGAAGCACACAGTGGATGTTTATCTGTTCACCCGGGGAGTGCTAAAATTTACAATGATCTGAAACAATTGTATTGGTGGTCGGGAATGAAACAAGACATTTCTGAATTTGTATCGAGATGTTTGGTGTGTCAACAAGTAAAACCTGAGCATCAAGTGCCTTTGGGTCTACTACAATCAGTGATGATACCAGAGTGGAAATGGGATAGTGTTACAATGGATTTTGTATCGGGATTGCCTCTGTCTCTGAAAAAGAAGGATGTCATTTGGGTTATTGTTGATCGATTAACGAAGTTTGTGCATTTCATTCTGGTACGTACTGATTATTCACTTAATAAATTGGCTGAATTGTACATATCTGAGATTGTTAGATTACACGGGGTGCCAGTTTTGATTTTTTCGGATAGAGATCCGAGGTTTACATAGCGATTTTGTAAGAAATTACAAGAAGCTCTTGGCACGAGGTTGAATTTTAGTACAGCATTTCATCCGCAGCCTGATGGTTAGTCTGAAAAAGTAATTCAAATTCTCGAAGATATGATTCGATGTTGTCTTTTAGATTTCGAAGGCAATTGGGAGAAATATTTTCCGTTGGTTGAATTTGCGTATAACAACAGTTTTCAATCAAGCATAAAGATGGCACCGTACGAAGCTTCTCATGGTAGCAAATACCGAACTCTATTGTATTGGACCGAGTTTAGTGAGAAAAAGATTCATAGGGTTGACTTGATCTGAGAGACTGAAGAAAAAGTGAAAGTAATTCGTAACAGTTTGAAAGCAGCTTCAGATTGACATAAATCGTATGAGGATTTAAAATGGAAAGATATTGAATTTCAGATTGGTGATAAAGTATTTTTGAAAGTGTCTCCATGGAAGGAAATCCTTTGATTTGGTCGTAAAGGTAAACTGAGTTCGCGTTTCATCAGGTTGTATGAAATCATCGAAAGAATTGTGCCTGTGGCATATCGACTACTTTTACCGACTGAGCTAGAGAAAATTCACAATGTGTTTCATGTGTCGATGTTGCGTCGATATATATCAGATCCTAGACTTGCAATTTCTCTGGCAAAAATTGAAATTCAACCTGACATGACGTACAACAAAGATCCGATCAGAATTTTTGCTCGAGAAACTTAAGAGTTGAGAAATAAACGAATAGATTTGATGAAGGATTTATAGAAACGACACGGTGTCAAAGAAGCCACGTGGGAAACAGAGGAAGCTATGAGAAAATAGTACCCGAACGTATTCACTGGTAGGATTTTCGGGGACGAATATCCCTGAGGGGGGAGCGTTGTAACAACCTATTTTTAGTCAAATCAGAATAGTGGTTTTAAAACCATAAATACGAGGTTGAAATATTTATTTTATTATTATTTTAAGGTCTACAACATGAATATATAATTATGTGAAAGTTTCGTTTAGAAATTTTATCGTTTGAATGCTCAATTCGGTAAAAAGGACTAAATCGCGTAAAGTGCAAAAGTTGTGTTCTATTAGTTAAAAGTGTCTAATAGCTATAAAACCTAAAATTTAAGGCCCTTAAGTGGTAATTATACCATTTTAATTGTGAGTGGACAATTTTGGGCATATATTAAGTGTTTTTAATGGTTTAATATTAAGGATAATATGGTAAATGATAATTAATTAGTAAATTAAAATAAAACAAAGGCATAAAATTTGTATTCATCTTCAACCTTGCCTATATTAAAGAAGAAAGTAAGTCATATTTAGGGTTTTAACATTCGGCCACTTCATGCTTTAATTGTAAGTTCGTTTTTGTCCCGTTTTAATGATTTTTACGTTTTTGATATCGTTGCAGCTAGGTCCAGCTAGCCTAGGGACTATTTTGCAAAACTGTTAAAGATTTTGAATGTTTCCATTGATGAATACATGATTATTTTTATGTTTAATGATAGATTTTGAATGTTTGATGATAGTTATACAAGTTTTGTTAAGTGATTTTTAGTGAAAATGCAAATTAGGGATTAAATTGTGAAATGTGTAAATTTAGGAGTTAAAATGTGAAATAAATAAAAATTTTAGGCTGCTATAAGCATGATAAATATTCGGATAGGCTTGGTTTGTGATGAAATTAAATGAATTTTTGTTTTTTGAGCCTAGGGATTAAATTATAAAATTGTTGAAATATTAGGGGCAAAAGTGTAAATGTGTATGAATGTGAATTTTGGACAAAATTGAATAGAGAGATAATTAAATAAGCTCATTTTGATTACATATAGATCAAGAAAAGTGAAATACGAACTTATATTGGGGAAAGAACAAGGTTATAGAATAGTTGACTCGTTTCACTGTTTTAGCATCCGAGGTAAGTTTGTATGTGATAAATTTCATTATAAATGTATTTTAAATGTTTTGATATTGCATAAATTGTGATTACGAGACTATGGACACATTCAACAATGATTCGGTGACGATTCGACATTTGAAATCCCGGTTGAACCTTAGGAATAGATTTGGATACTAGTGACATGTCATTGGAGGATTAATGTGATTATGTGATCCGAGTGCTGGTCCTGTACGTCCTACTGGTGGCTGAGTATATGGGTTTGTGTTGCAAATATTTGACAGCTTGTGTGAGCAGCACCGTGTAGCTACGTCTTGACTGATAGCTTGTTTGAGCAGACCCATTGATAGTTATAGTGTGAGCAATATATGTGATATGAGATTGAGTTGGCTTCCGGCCATGATATTGGCACTTAGTGTGTGAGGTTTTCGAGTATTCGATAGTATTCCAAATGGTTTAACGAGTATATGAAAGATGTGATTGTGTATGAGATCGATACGAAATGGTACAGGTATGTACATGAACCGTATAAGCTTAAATCGAAGAAGTTGTGAAGTTAATATATATAAGATTATGATTGAAAATGTGAAAGGTTTGTTATTTAAATGAATTACATGTTGATAAGTTCAAAATGATAATTTGTATAGTCATGTTAAGATTTAGTTTATTTCATACGAGCTTACTAAGTTATATAGCTTACTTTGTTTATTTTTCCGTGTTTTATGGTAATTTCTAAGCTAGCTCGGATTCAAGGATCGTCAGAGGCTTCATCACATTATCAAGCTACTAATTTGGTACTTTTAAGCTAATGATTTGGTTATATGGCATGTATAGGGTTTTTGGTCATTTTTATTATAAGTTGATAATGATTTTGGCCATTAGAATTGGCTTATAAATGTTATACTTTGGTTTGTATATATAGACATAAGTGATGGCTTATTTTAGATTTTTTTTGCTATACTTGAATCATATATTTATTTAAGTATATGTGGCTTGTGTGATGTTATGAATGTCGGGCATGTTATGCTTGTGGATAATTATCATTATAGTTAACTAATAGTCAAGTTTTGAATGGTTGAAATGCTTGAGAGTATAGATCAAATGATGCATATTTGATAATGGTCATTTTGATGATTTGAGAAGATAAAGATTAGTATGAACTCAGATGACATAATGTGGTAATTATGTTTTGTATTAGTTGGTGTTGGAAATAGTATAAATTATGCTTGATTTCGAATTGAATTATATGTTTATTGATGCTATGTTTTGAGCCATATGAGTTGTATAGGTGTGCCTAAGTTTGGGTGGCAAATTGATTTGGTAAATAGCTTATTTTTATCCACACGAGCGTGTGTCTCAGCTGTGTACGACACATGGTCTTGTTACATAGCCTGTGTCCCCTGGTGTTGAATTTCAAACCAAGTCAGTACGCTTCACACGGCCTCACAAATGGGCGTGTGACTTGGTCGTGTGGCATAATTCAGTATACCCTACAGGTTTGGCATGGCCTAGCACACGGCCTAGCATACGGGCATGTATGACAATTTTTAGGGCACATAGGGTAGCCACACGGGCGTGTGTGTTGGCCGTGTGACCCAAGTCAGAGAGTTATTAAGGGTTGGACACGGGCTGGGACATGGTCATGTGCTCCCATTTCAAATGTCCACACGGCTTGTGACTCGAGCGCGTGTCCCTTGTTTTTAAGAAAGATTCTTAAGTGTTGAAAAAGTTTTCACAATTATCGGTTTAGTCCTGAACCACTCCCAAAGCATGTTTAGGCCTCGTAGGCTAGTTATAGGAACTTTGTGCTTGAGTTCTAATAATATTTGCATGAAAGGTGAAATTACATGTGAATTGAATGTTTAAATATTTTATAAGTTCGATAATGCTCCGTAACCCTATTCCACCATTGAATACGGGTGAGGGGTGTTACATTTTTTGGTATCAGAGCTACAGTTTAGTCGATTCTCGGACTAACATAGCGTGTGTAAGAGTCTAGCTATACATGCGATATATAACCTGTGACAGTATGATGACTCCTGACATTTTAAAATGTGTTTTCCTATAGTAAATGGATCCAGATCGAGTTGTAGCTGATGATGTAGAGAGTAACACACCAACTCCTGCTCAAAGGGCAACGCTGTTTGATTCTGGACTTGTAACGAGTAGTCACGGAGGAGAGGCTAAAGAAACGTTTTTTCGAATGATGAACGAATGGTTCACGCAATTTGTTAGAACCAATTCAGCTGCTTAACAACCTCTACCCTCACGTAATCCCTAACCGGTTCCCGTAGCTCCTCAAGTTGTGGAACTTCAACGACTGAATAAGCCGCCAGTAGATAAAATCTGAAAACAAGGGGTTGAAGAGTTTAGAGATACAGTTGATGACGATCCACAGAGAGCTGAAGTTTTGTTAGAAAATTGATCGCGAGGTTTCGTGCTAGGTTTCAAATATTTATAATTACTCGTTCTTAGACTAACTATTATCGCGATGTAGGCAAGTGTACCTATCGAACAGTAGTATAGTTTTAGCAAGACCGGATTGTCGAACCCAAAGGAACTAAAAGTACTAGTAATGACTGTCTTTTTATTATCTAGCCTAAGAATAAAGAGGTTTTGTTTTAATTAACTAATTATCTAAACTAAGAACTCACAAAGAAAAGAATTAGGGAATTTCTTTTGGGAAAAATCAATTAACTTAAGATAATATCTAATGACAAATCCACCTAGACTTTACTTGTTATTCTAGCTCCGAATCGGACGATGTATTCATTCAACTTGTTCCGTAGAGATCCCTAAGTTATGTAATTATCCCTATTCAAGACTAATAACATCTAATCCCTATATTGAATAACCGAGACTTTTCTCTAATTAACACTCTGGGGTTGGATTAACTCGATCTATGGATCCCCTTATTAGGTTTCACCCTAATTCGGCAAAATCCTGTCACCCTATTTCTAGGCGCGCAATCAACTCCGCTTAATTATGAAAAAAGTACTCTTAGACAGGGTCTATTCCTCCTCTGAATAAGAGCATGTATATCAAAACAAGAATTAAGAACACATAATTAAGAACAAGTTAAATATTTATCACACGATTTAGAAAATAATAACAAGATTCGTCTTAGGTTTCATTCCCCTTAGGTATTGAGGGGTTTTAGTTCATAACTAAGAAGAATAAAGAATACAAAACATAAAGAATACCCAAAACTCCTGAAGGGAAATTGAGGAGAGATCTTCAGTCTTGATGATGAATCTGGCTTCTGAGATGGATCAATCGGCTTCCTTGGAGTAATTCCTTACTCCTCCTTCTCCGCCTCCCTTTTCTCCTCTTCTAGGGTGTATTTATAGGCTTTGGAATGCCTATGAGCCCTCAAAAGTGGCCTTTTCCGAATTTGACTCAACTTGGGCTCGGCAGGGACACGCCCGTGTGCGATTATTTCAGGCCGTGTTCGAGCCTGCCATATTGACACGGCCATGTAGTTTGCCCATGTGAATCATGCTTCGATTCTGCCAATTTGACACGGCCGTGTGGGCTGCTCGTGTGAGGAAGTTTAGGCCGTGTTAATTTCGTACTTTGGCCCATTTTCTCTGTTTTTGACCCGTTTCTCATTCCTTTCACTCTCCTATGCTCTCTTAAGTGTAAAACATGAAATTGAAGCATTAGGAGCATCGAAATCACCAATTCCAATGAGAAATCATCCATAAAATGCATTAAACATGGGGTCAAAATATGTATAATTTACGGCTTATCAAATACGCCCACACTTAAGCATTTGCTTGTCCTCAAGCAAAATTCTCTACTCATAATCAAAATAATTCTCCTCAAATTACAATTCCTATCAATAATATCTCAAAATAATCCATAGGTAATCATACATTGAGAATTCAACTAAAAGAACATAAAAGTTTCAAACATTCCAAGTTGAGTATTTAATCATGTAAACATAGGTGTCTCTCTGCATCTAAGTAATTACCTTTGATTCAGAATATCACAGAGTTTCACATCCTCACTAAAGATTCACTCAAATCACCCGCGGTGTTTAAGGACAATAAATGAAGCACTCAATAGTCAATAATGAAAAGTCATTACCATAGGCTTGCATGAAAATCAAATCTCCACCACTATAATTTTAGATGATACATCAATCAAAAGGTCTTTAGAGGGTTGTAGTGAGGCTTGGTTAGGGGGGTGTGGTCACAAGCTGAAAGAAAGGGTTAGAGTCGAGATTGAATTGAAAAATTACCTAACTAGAAAAAGAGTTAATCTTTACTTGCGTACAACAGAGCTTTTTCTTAGAATATGAAATTACAGATATGTATACATAGTTTTTTTAAGAACAAGTTAAAATAATGTAGACTAACTATTAAGAACAAAACATAGCTAGGCAATCTATTCAACTCAAATCTCGACAAAAATTGGGATTAATTTAGGGGATTTCAACAATAATGGGTTAAAGGTTAATATTAAGGGTAATACAAGAAATGGCTTGTTAGGCTCAAGAGGGTTTACTAGGGGTTAATCGTGGAGGTAGGCTTTTCATGACATGAGTGGGTTAATCTTAAGTGCCTTAATCATTTTGACATATCAAATCAAATGGTGTGGTCTTGACATGCATAATCAAGCAAGTTTTAGAATAATAGTTCAATACTGACGCACTCAAAGCAATAATAAAAGTGAGCATGAAAGGATTAATAGATGCTCAAATGGCTTAAAAATCTCACAAAAATTATGGCTTTTTGATGTTTAGACTCGTGAATTCCAATTCAAAGTAATACCTAGGCTTGGGGAAACAACCTATAATTTTAAATTCTTAAAAATCAATTTATCATGCTTGATTCTCTAATGTCTTAAAGTTTAAACAATCAATGCATAAATCCCTATGTTTTAATTCAAGATATATCAATCAAAATCATAAATTAATTAAAATTTATCCTAAATATGGTATGAGAGTTTTTCAAGAGAACAAGATGATTATTCAGGGATTTTTCTGATAATAAAATAAATACCCCCCACACTTAAGATGTACATTGCCCTAAATGTACAAAGATAGATATTAGAGTATAAAAATAAGATAGGGAGAGAATTGAAACTTCCTGTATGATGAATTCCTTGAACTAGAGTTTTGGAGAGTGATCGGTTCGAGAGTGGATGAGGATACTTTGGCGATCGTAGAGGTTCATTAGGCCATAAGTCTTGTGCCAAAAGAATATTATATCTAGTGGTAGCTATGGTCGTGGTTGAGCAGGACATGGTAGTCGTAGAGAACCTTTCCCGGTGGAGTTTTAGTTCCTATATGATGATGAGCTTAAGAGCTCTATATAACTGTGATAAAATCAGGAACTTTTTAGGGGATATTAGGAAGAATAAGTACTCGAAAAGAAATAACCGAAATTAATAATTAAAAAAATAAAATTCTAAAATCTAACAAAAATAAAAAGTAGTTTCAATAAAAATTAAAAACATAAAATAATAAATAAATATTTCTAAACATCTTCATCGCTGGATGGTTCGCCAGGTGGGACTGACGATGAGATGTGGAGGTGCTGACAAATCTGCTGTAGAGTAGCATCAATGTTGTCAAATCATTAAAAACGCTGCTGCTCGAATTGGGTGAGGTGATCAGAGATGTCAGCACATGAAGCTGCTGCATGAATTGGACGAGAGGGTGGTGGTGGCTGAGTCGGCGGGTCCTCGTGCTGTGGGGGAACATCATCCGGAATGTCCTCGTCGGCCTCTTCCTTGGTAGATTGGGCGAGGCGATACTAGGGAGGGTAGGTTCCTCAGCACCTCTCGATCATCCTCATGCTAAGCATGCTCGAGATGCCTTGTGGAGACATCTGGCAAATGAGAGTGAGGGATGATTCTTGGGCCATGGTGTTGAGGAGCCCGAAGTGTCGTGCCAGCCTAGTCACGTAGGGGCCAATGGAGATGACCCTCTTCCAATGCCGCTCTGTCTGGTGCCGAACCACAAGGGTGATGAAATAGGCAAGGTCGATGACGTGCCCTTACGACATGCACCATAAGAAGTAGACGTTTTGGGTGTTGACGACGCTAGTGCTCTCTCGCCTCCCTATAATCGCGTGAGCTAAAATAGCGTGTAAGTACCTCAGGGATGGTGGGAGAACTGATGCCTTGGAACGGCTAGGATTGTACAAGGCCGTGCTAGGGGTCAAAGTGTGCCAGCACTTCAAGGGAGAGAAATGTATATGACGACTGAGAGTATGTAGTTCATTCTCCTCTCAAAACTCCTCCGTATATAGGCCTAGAGCAGCACCGAACTCTGGGATGCTTAGCTGGTAGATTAATTTGCCTAGGTGAAACTGGACTGTGCCGGGATCATCATACCTTGTCATTACGGTCTGGAGATGAAACGTTGAACATAGTTCCATCATGAGCTCGAGGTATGTCAGTTCGATAATCCCCAAGAACAGCTCCTAAGGGTTGGTGGTTAGGAGAGCCTGAATCATGTTGACATCTGGACTTGTTCTACGGTAGCCCAGTCGATGCAGCGACCCGCAATTAAGGGTTAGGCCCGAAGTATGTGGAACAGTTCTTCTTGGGGCCCTCGAGGAAACTGTAGGAGAGGGTGACAGATTTCCGTGGTTGGGCCCACGGAAGAGGACGCTCTCTTCCTCTTCTTTGAAGTAGGTACGGTGGTTTTCTTTCCTCTTAATGATGACATGGTACCTGTGATTAGAATACTCAAGTCATCTTGATGAGTGGTCGAAGTAAAAGGAATACAATTTCCAACTAAAAAGCAGACTTTCAACCACAACCAAACATAACTAATATAATAATTTCGTGACTTTGTCATTGTATGTAGTAATGGCATGTGTAAAAGAATGAAGCTTTCCTAACAACATGAAATGTAGAAGAAATAATTGAACAATGCAAATTACATGAGAGATATTGGCATGGGAATATCATGAGAATGAGCATGGTAAAATCATGGGTATGAAGTTTCCTAATCACTTAATTTAACATGCAATGTACAATAATTAACTAAAAATGCAAACTAAATGATAAAGTAATGAACAGAAATGGAAGATAGTTAAAAAAAATGAAAATTATTGTAATAATAAGCATTAGTAATGAGTAAAATAGAAGTGAAAAGAGTAAACAAACGCTAAGGGATTGAGATTGAGCGTAAAAAACAAAGTTGAAGGCGGTGCATGGGCGTGGCAGGAGGCCGTGTGGAGTTACAGCGGCTAGGGTTAGGGTTTTTGAATGGGGAAGAAAGTGAATAGTGCAGGGTATTTACAGATTTTGGGGCACACGGCCATGGCACACGCTCGTGTCCCCCAATTTCAGCCCGTGTGATTCGCGAATTTCAAATTTGGGCGCGTTTGACATTTAGTATACGCCCGTGTTCCTCGGGCGTGTGGGTTCACACGGCCGTGTTGCACGGCCGTGTCTAGCTTCATTCGCTTCTCCCACGCCCGTGTTAATTTAACAGGTTCGACCACGGGTGTTAGACACGAGCGTGTCGCACGCCCGTGCTAGTTTCTCATTTTCAACTACGGGTCTTCCATATGGGCGTGTCACAGGCCCGTGTTGTTTTGGCAGGCTTGACCACAACTGTATCACATGGTCGTGGCGTTTAATCGTAGCCCGTGTTGGGGAAATATTTTGCCCTGTTTTCACACGACCTTAAGCTCGCCCATGTGCTTAGCTGTGTCTTTGTGGAAACACCTGTATTCAAGATTTCTTTTAGTAAGTTAAGGGTTAAATACCAAAATTCAAAGAAATTAATATTGTTAGTGCTCGGGTTGCCTCCCGAGAAGCGCTTATTTATAGTCTAAGCTCGACTTACCTCTCCGTTGTATGGTCATGGTGGTTCGAGGAGTTTATACTCGTCATTCCTGCTATCAATCTCATCAAAATAAGGTTTTAATCGGGTGCTGTTTACCTTAAAAGTGCTGAACTTGGGATGACTCACCTCCACCATACCGAATGGAAAAATACTGAGTACCGTAAGAGGGATTTCCTTATTCGGTGTGGTAGTGACAATGTAGGGATCTGCGGCATCTAATAAGACCTTATCACCAACCTTAAGTAAATTTGGGGAGGTATCGAACTCATTCTGGCGTAATTTTGGTTTATCGTGTGTTCTCAGTTTATGTGCTCGCCATTCGTCTTGCTCCTCTATCCGTAGCCTTCGTTCTTCATGAATGTGTCCTCTATCATTTCTGGAACATGGCTCATGAGCTTCTTTGAAGCTCAATTTCTGCAAAGTCATATTGTCAATTTTAGTATATTGGTGTGGACCATTACCTTCAATGTTCGATGTGATGCCAGAATTACAAGCTTGAAGGGTGATCGTTTCGTCTCCCACACGAAGTGTAAGCTCACCTGTGCCAACATCAATAATTGTTTTAGCAGTTGCTAAAAAGGGCCTCCCTAAAATCAAAGGGGTGTTATTATCCTCCTCTATGTCTAGAACAACGAAATCAACGGGAAATATGAACTTATCTACTTTCACTAGTACATCTTCAATAATACCCCTATGAAATCTTATAGTTTTATCTGCCAATTGAATGTTCATCCTAGTTTGTTTAGGTCTCCCAAGACCTAGTTGCTTAAACATTTTGTAAGGCATGACGTTAATACTAGCCCCTAAATCAATTAATGCATGACTTATATCTAAACTACCAATTAAGCAAGGAATTGTAAAACTCTCTGGATCTTTCAATTTGTGGGGTAGCTTATTCTGTAGAATAGCTGAGCAGACTGCGTTTAGCTCCACATGCGACGCTTCGTCCAACTTTCACTTATTTACTAAAAGCTCTTTTAAAAATTTCATTGCATTCGGCATCTGCGACAGAGCTTCAATAAATGGTTAGTTAATATGTAATTTTTTTTAAAAGTTTAAGGAATTTATCGAATTTTTCGTCTGAGGGGTCTTTTCTTGTCGAGTTAGGATATGGGACACGAGGTTTATATTCTTCATTCACCGTTTTGTTATGACTTACCTCACTTTTACCTTTGCTCACCACAGTTTCTTGCATCAATTCTGCCTCAGGCGCAATGAATCCTTCTTTATCTTGAGTACTAATTACGCTGAGGTGTTCCCTTGGGTTAGGTTCAGTATTACTTGGTAAGCTACCTTGTGGTCGTTTAGAGATTAGTTTGGATAACTGGCCTATCTAAGTTTCGAGTCCTTGGATCGATGCTTGTTGATTTTTAAATGTTGTCTCAGTATTTTAGAAAGGGGTTTTTGACACTGATATGAATTTTGAGAGCATCTACTTAAGGTTCGGTTTCTTCTCTTGTTGATAAGGTGGCTATTGAAAACCCTTAGGATTTTGTGGCTTTTGATTCCCTTGACCACCCCAGGAGAAATTTGGGTGGTTCCTCCAACCTGCATTATAAGTATTATTGTATGGGTTATTTTGAGATCTAAAGTTATTGTTACCCATATAGTTGACTTGTTCCTCTTCGGTTGTAGGATTGATATTCTGTATGTACACCTCCTCCACTTGAGTCACACCTCATTGCTGGATGTACCTGCGTAGAACCGAGTAAACCATCAATCTTTTTATTGAGAAGTTCTACCTGATTTGACAGTATAGTAACTGAGTCAACGTTATAAACGCCGACTATTTTTGTTGGTTTAGTCCTCATGACTTGCCACTGATAATTATTCAATGACATTTCTTCAATGAATTCATAAGCCTCTTCAGGTGTTTTGTTGTTGATGGTTCCTCCAGTAGCTGCATCAATCATCTGTCTTGTCGAGGGATTCAGACCATTGTAAAACGTTTGAACTTGTAGCCATAGAGGTAACCCATGGTGAGGGCACCTTGGCAATAGATCCTTGTATCTCTCCCATGCATCGTAAAGTGTTTCTAAGTCCATCTGCACAAAAGAAGAGATATCGTTACGTAACTTAGCCGTTTTAGCCGGTGAAAAATATTTTAGTAAAAATTTTTCGGTCATTTGTTCCCAAGTAGTGATGGAACCTCGTGGTAACAGTTCAACCACTATTTAGGTTTGTTTCTCAGTGAAAAAGGGAATAACCGAAGGCAAATGGCATCATAAAAAATGCCATTAATTTTGAAAGTGTCGCAAAACTCCAGAAAATTCGCCAAGTGAGTGTTGGGATCCTCATCCTGCAAACCATCAAACTGAATAAACTGCTGTATCATCTGAATTGTGTTAGGTTTCAGTTCGAAATTATTTGCAGCAATAGCAGGTCTAACTATACTTGACTCAGTTCCTGTTAAAGAAGGTTTAGCATAGTCATACATAGTATGTGGAGCAGGATTTTGATTAGCCGCAATTGCAGGAGATAGCTGATTGCCTTGGTTTTCAGCCATCTCCTCGGTTGGGGGTTGAGTATCGTCTTCTTGCTCGTTCTCTGTGTATCTTAAGCTTCGCCTTATTTCTCTTTGGTTTCTACAAACTGTGCAATCGATTTCTTCGTCAAAAAGTAATGGTCCCAACGGGTTTCTTCTAGTCATAAACTATAAAAAACCTGTCAAGAGAAAGAAAAAGTAAATTAATTAGTAATAATAATATAAAATTAAATTAAATTGCAAGAAAAATAAATGGCTAAAGTAATAAAAATTGAGTGTTCCTAATATTTTAGTTCCCCGGCAGCGGCGCCAAAAACTTGATCGCGAGGTTTCGTGCTAGGTTTTAAATATTTATAATTACTCGTTCTTGGACTAACTATTATCACGATGTAGGCAAGTGTACCTATCGAATAGTAGTATAGTTTTAGCAAGACCAGATTGTCTAACCCAAAGGAACTAAAAGTACTAGTAATGACTGTCTTTTTATTATCTAGCCTAGGAATAAAGAGGCTTTGTTTTAATTAACTAATTATCTAAACTAAGAACTCACAGAGAAAAGAATTGGGGATTTCTTTTGGGAAAAATCGATTGACTTAAGACAATACCTAATGACAAATCCACCTAGACTTTACTTGTTATTCTAGCTCCGAATCGGACGATGTATTCATTCAACTTGTTCCGTAGAGATCTCTAAGTTATGTTATTATCCCTATTCAAGACTAACAACGTCTAATCCCTAGATTGAATAACCGAGACTTTTCTCTAATTAACACTCTAAGGTTGCATTAACTCGATCTATGGATCCCCTTATTAGGTTTCACCCTAATCCGGCAAAATCTTGTCACCCTATTTCTAGGTGCGCAATCAACTCCGCTTAATTATGACAAAAGTACTCTTGGACAGGATCTATTTCTCCTCTGAATAAGAGCATGTCTTGAATCAGTATCCTTGGATATCAAAACAAGAATTAAGAACACATAATTAAGAACAAGTTAAATATTCATCATACGACTCAGAAAATAATAACAAGATTCGTCTTAGGTTTCATTCCCCTTAGGTATTTAGGGGTTTTAGTTCATAACTAAATAAGAAAACATCTCAGAAGAATAAAGAATACAAAACATAAAGAATACCCATAACTCCTGAAGGGAAATTGAGGAGAGATCTTCAGTCTTGATGATGAATTCGACTTCTGAGATGGATCAATCGGCTTCCTTGGAGTAATTCCTTACTCCTTCTTCTCCGCCTCCCTTTTCTCCTTTTCTAGGGTGTATTTATAGGCTTTGGAATGCCTATGACCCCTCAAAAGTGGCCTTTTTCGAATTGGACTCAACTTGGGCTCGGTAAGGACATGCCCGTGTATGATTATTTCAGGCCGTGTTCAAGCCTGCCAGATTGACACGGCCGAGTGGATTGCCCGTGTGAATCGTGCTTCGATTCTGCCAATTGACACGGCCATGTGGGCTGCCCGTGTGAGGAAGTCCAGGCCGTGTTGATTTCGTACTTTGCCTATTTTCTCTATTTTTGGCCCGTTTCTCATTCCTTTCACTCTCCTAAGTATAAAACATGAAATTAAAGCATAGGAGCATCAAATTCACAAATTCTAATGAGAAATCATCCATAAAATGCATTAAATATAGGGTCAAAATATGTATAATTTACGGTTTATCAAAAACACTATTCAGGTATTTGATGAACTATCATGTACTCCAGCTGAGTGTTTAAAATGTGCCATATTGTTATTGAGAGACACTGCCTACAAATGGTGGACTACTTTAGTATCAGTGGTATAGAGAGAAAGAGTGACATGATAATTCTTTCTGACTGAGTTTTGGAAGAAATATATAAGTCATAGATTTCTCGATCAAAAGCATAAAAAGTTTCTAGAATTGAAATAGGGCCGAATGACTGTGACCAAGTATGAAAGAAAATTTGTACGATTAAACAAGTATGCTCGGGAGTATGTTTCCAATAAAGAAATAATGTGCAAATGGTTTGTTCATGGGTTGAACGAGGATATTAAACTTCTTGTCGGAATTCTAAAATTGAAAAAAATTGTTGTCCTGGTTGATAGAGCTTTCAAAGCCAAGGAGCTGAGCAAAGAAAATAGAAGCAGATTCAGAGGTTAGAGATTCGAAAAAAAAAGGTTGATGAATAAGCCATATCAATCTTTGTCAAAGAAATTCAGAGATTTATTAACTCGTCCAAATGTTTCAATTGGGCATTCAAGCAGAGATCGTGGAAAACAATACTCAAGTCCTAAATCGGTATCGAGTGTTGGCAGTATGAGAAACTATAGACCTAAATGTCAACAATGCGGGAGATGACATCTTGGTGAATGTAGAATAAATAATCGGCCTTGTTTCAAATGTGGTTCACAAGATCATTTCATTCGTAATTTCCTAGAGTTAGCTGAGAAAGATAAGATTCAGAATGCAAGACCGAGTAACACAGCCACTAGAGGGAGGCTACCTAGAAATGCGAGAAATGCGAGTGGTAATTGCGATATTATGAGAGATTCTATAGTAAGATCCGAGGCCAGAGGACCTGCTAGAGCTTACGCTATTCGAGCTCGTGAAGAGGCGTCGTCACCCGATGTTATCACTGGTACATTTTCTCTTTACAACACTAATGTTACTGCATTGATTGATCCTGGATCAACTCATTCGTATATTTGTAAGAATTTAGTTTCTAGTAAGAAATTACCTGTTGAGTCTACTGAGTTTGTGATTAAAGTATCGAACCCCTTAAGCAAGTATGTTCTAGTTGATAAAGTTTGCAGGAACTGTCATTTAATGATTCAGGGTTACTATTTTTCAGCTGATTTGATGCTATTGCCATTTGATGAGTTTGACGTAATTCTAGGTATGGATTGGTTAACTCTGCATGATGCTGTTGTAAATTGTAGACGAAAGATTATTGAATTGAGATGTCAGAAAAGTGAAATTATTCGAATTGAATCAGATAAATCGAGTGAATTGCCTGCTGTGATTTCATCTATGTCAGCTCAGAGATGTGTGAGAAAAGGTTGGGAAGTTTATCTTGCTTATGTTTTAGATACAAATGTATCTGAATCGAAGATTGAATCAGTGCCTATAGTCCGTGAGTTTCCGAATGTGTTTGTAGAAGAATTACCAGGTTTACCACCGATCAGAGAGGTAGAATTTGCTATTGAATTAGTATCAGGAACTTCACTGATATCTATATCTCCATACATAATGGCTCCGACCAAATTGAAAGAGTTGAAAGCTCAGCTGCAAGAGTTAACAGATAAAGGTTTTGCACAACCTAGTTTTTCACCCTGGGGAGTGCCGGTATTGTTTGTAAAGAAGAAGGACAAGTCAATGAGAATGTGTATTGACTATCGACAGCTCAACAGGGGTTACAATAAAGAATAAGTATCCATTTCTGAGAATAGATGATTTATTTGATCAATTGAAGGTGCAACAGTGTTTTCGAAGATTAATTTGCGGTCTGGTTATTATCAGTTCCGAGTTAAAGATTCAGATGTGCCGTAAACATCTTTTAGAATGAGGTACGGACATTGTGAATTCCTTGTTATGCCCTTTGGATTAACTAATATTCCTGCAATCTTTATGGATTTGATAAATCAGATTTTTAAACTGTATTTAGATAGATTCGTTGTTGTGTTTATTGTGACATTCTGATCTATTCATGTGATGAGTCTGAACATCCCGAGCATTTGAGAATAATGCTACAAACTTTGAGAGATAAGCAATTGTTCGCTAATTTCAGTAAACGTGAATTTTGGCTTTGAGAAGTCAGATTTCTTAGGCACATTGTTTCAGTAGAAGGTATAAGAGTTGATTCCAGCAAGATTTCTGTAGTTGTTGATTGGAAACCACCGAAAAATGTATTTGAAGTTAGAAGGTTTCTAGGTTACCGATGTTTTGTTAGAAGGTTCTCGATGATTACTACACCTATGACCAGATTGCTACAAAAAGATGTGAAGTTTGAGTGGTCCGAGAAATGTCAATAGAGTTTTGATTAGTTGAAAGTATTGTTAACTGAGGCACCAGTGTTGGTTCAACCTGAGTCAGGTAAAGAATTCGTGATTTATAGCGATGCGTCATTGAATGGTTTGGGTTGCGTTTTGATGCAAGAAGAAAAAGTTATAGCTTATGCCTCTAGACAGTTGAAGCCACATGAAAAGAATTATCTGACGCATGATTTAGAGTTGGCTGCTATTGTGTTCGTATTGAAAATCTGGCAACATCATTTGTACGGTGAAAAATGCCACATCTTTACTGATCATAAGAGCTTGAAATACATAATGACTCAGAAAGATCTGAATTTACGACAATGAAGATGGCTCGAGATGTTGAAAGATTATGAGTTGGTAATTGATTATCATCCGGGGAAAGCAAATGTACTCGCTGATGCTTTGAGTAGAAAATCTCTATTTGATTTGAGAGCGATGAATACAAGACTGACTTTGTCCAATGATGGTTCGATTCTAGCAGAGTTGAAAGCGAAATTGATTTTTCTTCAGCAAATTTGTGAAGCTCAAAAGTGTGATATTGAGTTACAAGCTAAAAGAATGCAATGTGAGTCAATTAGTGATTCAGAATATCAGATCAGGTCCGATGATTGTTTAATGTTCTGAGGTAGAATCTACATACCAAAGAATTCTGAGCTCATTCAAAAAATTTTACACGAAGCACACAGTGGATGTTTATTTGTTCACCCGTGGAGTACTAAAATTTACAATGATCTGAAATAATTTATTGGTGGTCGGGAATGAAACGACACATTTCTGAATTTGTATCGAGATGTTTGGTGTATCAACAAGTAAAACCTGAGCATCAAGTGCCTTCGGGTCTGTTACAATCAGTGCTGATACCAGAGTGGAAATGGGATAGAGTTACGATGGATTTTGTATCGGGATTGCCTCTGTCTCTGAAAAAGAAAGATGTCATCTAGGTTATCGTTGATCGACTAACGAAGTTTGTGCATTTCATTCTGATACGTACTGATTATTTGCTTGATAAATTGGATGACTCGTACATATCTGAGATTGTTAGATTGCACGTGGTGCCAGTTTTGATTTTTTCGGATAGGGATCTGAGGTTTACATCGCAGTTTTGAAAGAAACTACAAGAAGCTCTTGGTATGTGGTTGAATTTTAGTACAGCATTTCATCCGCAACCAGACGGTCAGTCTGAGAGAGTAATTCAAATTCTCGAAGATATGATTCGATATTGTCTTTTATAGTTCGAAGGCAATTGGGAGAAATATTTTCCGATGGTTGAATTTGAGTATAACAACAGTTTTCAATCGAGCATAAAGATGGCACCGTACGAAGCTTTGTATGGTCACAAATGCTGAACTCTATTGTATTGGACCGAGTTTAGTGAGAAAAAGATTCACAGGGTTGAATTGATCCGAGAGACTGAAGAAAAAGTGAAAGTAATTCGTAACAGTTTGAAAGTAGTTTCAAATTGACAGAAAGCCTACGAGGATTTGAAATGGAAATATATTGAATTTCAGATTGGTGACAAAGTATTTTTGAAAGTGTCTCCATGGAAGAAAATCCTTCAATTTGGTTGTAAAGGGAAACTGAGTCTGCGTTTCATTAGGTTGTATGAAATCATCGAAAGAATAGGGCTAGTGGCATATCGACTAGTTTTACTGACTGAGCTAGAGAAAATCCGCAATGTGTTTCATGTGTCAATGTTGCATCAATATAGATCGGATCCTAAACTTGTAATTTCTCTGGCGAAAATTGAAATTCAACCTAACATGATGTACAATGAAGATTGGATCAGAATTTTGGCTTGAGAAGCTGAAGAGTTGACAAATAAACGAATAGCTTTGGTGAAGGTTTTATGGGAATGACACAGTGTCGAAAAAGCCACGTGGGAAACCGAGGAAGCTATGAGAAATCAGTACCCGAACTTATTCACTGGTAAGATTTTCGGGGACGAAAATCCCTAAGGGGGGAGTGTTGTAACAACCCATTTTTTGTCAAATCGGAATAGTGGTTTAAAATCCATACAAGGTTGAAATATTTATTTTATTATTATTTTAAGGTCTACAACATGAATATATAATTATGTGAAAGTTTTGTTTAGAAATTTTATCGTTTGAATGCTCAATTCAGTAAAAAGGACTAAATTGCGTAAAGTGCAAAAGTTGTGTTCTATTAGTTAAAAGTGTTTAATATCTATAGAACCTTAAAGTTAAGGTCCTTAAGTGGTAATTAGACCATTTTAATTGTAAGTGGACAATTTTGGGCATATATTAAGTGTTTTTAATGGTTTAATATTAAGGTTAATATGGTAAATGATAATTAATTAGTAATTAAAATAAAACAAAGGCATAAAATTTGTATTCATCTTTACCCTTGCCGATTTTAAAGAAGAAAGGAAGCCATATTTAGGTTTTTTTAAATTTGACCACTTCATGCTTAATTGTAAGTCCGTTTTTGTCCCATTTTTAATGATTTCTACGTTTTTGAGATCGTTGTAGCTAGGTCTAGCCAGCCTAGGGACTATTTTGCAAAACTGTTAAAGATTTGAAGGTTTCCATTGATGAATATATAATTATTTTGACATTAATGATAGATTTTGGATGTTTGATGATAGTTATACAAGTTTTGTTAAGTGATTTTTAGTAAAACACAAATTAGGGATTAAATTGTGAAATGTGTAAATTTAGGAGTTGAAATGTGAAATAAATGAAAATTTTGGGCTGCTATAAGCATGATAAATATTTGGCTAGGCTTGGGTTGTGATGAAATTGAATGAATTTTTGTGTTACGAGCCTAGGTACTAAATTGTAAAATTGTTGAAACATTAAGGGCAAAAGTGTAAATGTGCTTTAATGTGAATTTTGGACTAAATTGAATAGGGAGATAATTAAGATTTTGATTATATATAGATCAAGAAAAGTGAAATACGAACTTAGATCGGGGAAAGAACAAGGTTACAGAATAGTTGACTCGTTACACTATTTTAACATCCGAGGTAAGTTTGTATGTGATAAATTTCATTATAAATGTATTTTAATTGTTTTGATATTGCATAAATTGTGATTACGAGACTATGGACACATTTGACAATGATTCGATGACGATTCGACATTTGAAATCCCGGTTGAACTTTAGGAATAGATTTGGATACTAGTGACATGTCATTAGAGGGTTAATGTGATTATGTAATCCGGGTGCTGGTCCTGTACGTCCTACCGGTGGCTGAGTATATGGGTATGTGTTGCGAACACTTGACAGCTTGTATGAGCAGCACCGTGTAGCTACGTCTCGACTAACAGCTTGTGTGAGCAGACCCGTTGATAGTTATAGTGTGAGCAATATATGTGATATGCGATTGAGTTGGCTTCGGGCCATGATATTGGCACTTAGTGTGCGAGGTTTTCGAGTATCCGATAGTATTCTAAATGGTTCAACGAGTATATGAAAGATGTGATTGTGTATGAGATCGATACAAAATGGTACAGGTATGTACATGAACCGTATAAGCTTAAATCAAAGAAGTTGTGAAGTTAATATATATAAGATTATGATTGAAAATGTGAAAGGTTTGTTATTTAAATGAATTACATGTTGATAAGTTCAAAATGATAATTTGTATATTCATGTTAAGATTTAGTTTATTTCATACGAGCTTACTAAGTTATGTAGCTTACTTTGTTTATTTTTCTGTGTTTTATGTTAATTTCTAAGCTAGCTTGGATTCGAGGATTGTCAGAGGCTTCATCACACTATCAAGCTACTAATTTGGTACTTTTAAGCTTATGATTTGGTTATATGTCATGTATAGGGTTTTTGGTCATTTTGATTATAAGTTGATAATGATTTTGGGCATTAGAATTGGCTTGTAACTATTATACTTTGGTTTGTATATATAGACATAAGAGATGGCTTATTTTGGATTGTTTTGGTATGCTTGAATCATATATTTATATAAGTATATGTGGCTTGTGTGATGTTATGAATGTTGGACATGTTACCCTTGTGGATAATTAGCATTATTGTTAACTAATAGTTAAGTTTTGAATGGTTGAAATGCTTGAGAGTATAGATCAAATGATGCATATTTGATAATGGTCATTTTGATGATTTGAGAAGATAAAGATTAGTATGACTTGGATGACATAATATGGTAATTTTTTTTTGTATTAGTTGGTGTTGGAAATGGTATAAATTATGCTTGATTTGGAATTGAATTATATGTTTATTGATGCTATGTTTTGAGCCATATGAGTTGTGTAGGTGTGCCCAAGTTTGGGTGGCAAATTGGCTTGGTAAATAGCCTATCTTTGTCCATACGGGCAGAGGAACGGGCGTGTGTCTCAGCCGTGTGTGACACATGGTCATGTTACACGGCCGTATGTCCCTTGGTGTTGAACTTGAAACCAAGTTAGTAGGATTCACACAGCCTCACACACGGGCGTGTGACTTGGCCGTGTGACATAAGTCAGTATACCCTACAAGTTTGGCACGGTCTAGCACATGGCCTAGCATACGGGTGTGTATGGCCATTTTTGAGGCACACGGGCTAGCCATACAGGCGTGTGTTTTGGCAGTGGGACCTAAGTCACAGAGTTACACGGGGTTGGACACGGTCTCGGACACAACCATGTGCTCCCATTTTGAATGTCCACACAGTTTGTGACATGGGCGTGTGTCCCCTACTTTCGAGAAAATTTCTTAAGTGTTCAAGAAGTTTCCAAAGTTATTGGTTTAGTCCTAAACCACTCCTAATGCGTGTTTAGGGCGTCGTAGGCTCGTTATAGGGACTTTGTGCTTGATTTTGAATAATATTTGCATGAAATATGAAATTATATGTGAATTAAATGTTTAAATGTTTTATAAGTTTGGTAATACTCCGTAACCCTATTCCGACATTGAATACGGGTGAGGGGTGTGACATACCATGTGTTCTCATTAAGAGTAAACAGAGTAATATTTCTTAAAAGAGCTGGACGATAATAACGAAAAAGTCATTGGTAAGTGTTTATGGTTCCTAGGTAAATTTGAAGAAAATACATGCTTTAGTTTTCACACTGCGCCATGAAACACTTGGAAATAAATTTCCATCTTCAGTTTTCATAAAGTCATTGCAAGTAAACTAATGAACCTGAAAATTCAGACCGCACATAATAAGGGTTCATGTAACAAACCAACCACCCTTTTCAAATTGTTCATTTTTTTGGTACATCAAAACATTAAGCAAACAGAACAAGAAGTCCCTTAAACATAAAAAGATGTAAAGAAAGTAAAAGCATCCCACATTCGAATTAAACTTGACTATAGCTACTACATCAACCAATGCATCCGCCACTCTACTTTTCAACTTATGTTTTAGTTCCACACTCTCTTTTTCTTGTGGCTATTGCTACTAATATCAGCAACTCAAACCTTGCATTTAAAAGATTTAATTTGATAATTATAATTCTTTGTAAAATATTAAAATGAAGGAAAAGAGTAACAAAAAAGAAAAATACATGTTAATAATGAAAGATTAAACAGAAAAGCTCCTTCACCACCTAAACTATTAGAGATGGCTTTTGTTAGTAAAGATTGAATAATAACAGATACAAATCAAAATTATCTAAGTAATTGAATGAAGCATGCAACTTTGTTTATCTTCAATCTTTCACATTAAAATTTCTAAAATATTTGTGGATTATTTATGATAGCAGTAAACTAATATTCCATCCACTTGTCATATTTCAAAATTTACATCACAAAGCAAGCAAAATTTCAAAACCTAAAATTTCAATATGGATGATTTGAATATTTGTAATTTTAAGAAAATCAAGATTTCAATTTTTAGAAATCTTGGTTTAAGAAGGTTTCATTGAGTTTAATCGAGTTGAAATCTTGAAGAAAAGAAACTTGGAAGACCAACTTGAACCTTATTGATATTTGACCCTCTCAAATGGTCCAATTAGTTCAATTTAGGCTTATTTTATTTCAATTCAATTTTATTTTGGCTTATTGTCAATTTGACCCAATTAGAAAGTTTTATTTCAGCCTTAGTTATTTTTATGTAATTCCGAACAAAGCCCAAATAGGCTAGTCAAAATTTCCCTTGTTATTTACTTAAGACTTTTTTCAATTTCTTTAAGTATCTTAGTTGGCAAAAAATTTCAACTCATTTATAATTTTTTTTTGTTTAGTCCAAGTAGTTGTTCTACTTCCAATAGGTGTTTTTTTTCAACACAATTAGTTTACCTATAGTAAGGCCAGCTTTCCTTTGTATTTTTACCGTTGTTAGCTCGATAAATCAAACCGAAATTGCCAAGAGGGGGTGAATTGGATTTTTTAAAAAAATGTGAAAGATGGAGAGAAAATTGAAAGATGAACACGATAATTTAGAGTGGTTTGGCCCAATTGCCTACTCCACCACCTTAGCTTTCCACAACTAAGGATTTTCCCAAATTCACTTATTTGATAACTTTTGAGGACAAGGTGTAACCTTACAACTCCCTTAAGATTTCTACCCCAAATCTTAAGACACAAACTCTCTCAAGGAAATACAAATAAGAAAACAAAGAAATAATCTTTATAAGATCAAAGTGTTTGCAAATTATGCTCAAATGCAATGAAATATACTTTAGCAAACGAATAGAAGTAAAACTTATAAGTGTATGTAAAAAATATCGAAATAGTAAGTCCAAAGGTTGTTTGATATGTAAAAAATATCGAAATAGTAAGCCCAAAGGTTGTTTGATTGATGATTTTTGTTTAGGACATTTAGAAGTTGGGTATTTATACCCCCTAATTGATTTCCAACCGTTGAGGTTGTTGGTTCGATAGAGCCGTTGGGGATGTAAAAACTAGAGTATTTAATTCACTTGCAACACTGAGTATCGATACCATATAAAAAGGTATCGATAATTTTTGCAGTAAATGCTAAATTCAGTGACCATTGGAGTTTTTACTATCGATACAAAAACAATTTTATCGATACTTTATAAAAATGTATCAACGTCGTATCGATACTTTATAGGTTTTGTGAGAAACAAAATACTATTTTGGCATCGCTTTAAGAGGGGGTATCGATAAATCAAAAAATATTGATACTTGACAAAAAGGTATCAGCACTTAGTAGGGTTTGTGAAAAAAATCCATTTTGGCATCATTTTTATGAGGGGGTATCGATAATTCAGAAAATATGGATACTTGGCCAAAAAGATATCGATATTTTTTGTCTTGGAGCAATTTTGACATGTTTGAAAATTATTTGATTTGTTAAATGTCTTTTTACAAAGTGAAAATCATTTTGACTTGATTTTAAAGTTGTTTCAAAAATTTTTCTAAGAGTAAAATAGATATTCAAAATTTTATCTCTTAGACTTCAATTTTAAACAAATCATTTTGTCAATTTTGTTCATTTTTAACTTTTATTCAAAAACACTTCAATTTTTTATATCAAAACATTTTATCAAATAAAGCTTGGTTTAATAATCTGCCCCTTTTGACATAATAAAACATTTGGTAAATTTGTTTTTGAATAATTTGCTCCCCTTAATAAAATTCATTTTGAATATAAAGCCAAAATAAAATTTAACATACAATTTGGCATTAAATTTTACTTTAAGGAAAATTGCTCACAAAATTTGCATATTTGCATATGGTTAGCATAAACAAATAATCAATCAATTTACCTTTTCTTCTCCCCCTTTTTTGTTATATCAAATGAAAAATAAATCTTAAGGAGAAAAGAGGTTAGTTCATCATAATGGATATATAAAAGTAAATGGGTAAGGAACTAAAACAATAATGTATCCTAAAATACCAATTATTGATAAAGTATAAGAAAACATATACATAAGAATAAATTAAGAAATATAGGTGCAAATGTTATGAGTATGAAATGTTATGAGACGTCATATATATCTCCAATGTCGATAGTCGAGAGTTAACATCATCTCTCAATCCCTGGACATCATTGCTCAAGGAGTGTATAACTGATCATTCATAATTTGGTGTAGCAGATTCAATTAGTTTTCACATTTAAGGAGCTTGAATAGAAGCATATTAGTTATGCTTTAATTCGGTTTCTTTACTTTTGGTTGCATTCAATAAAATGTGCACATCAAGTCTTTTATTTACCTTAAGGGCTGAATGAGGCCTAAGCAAGAGCTAATGTACTTTGTGAATGTGTAGGAGACCATTAGAGGGCATTTAGGGTTTATACCGAATGCTATGTCGCAACATGGAGGATCCAATGTCGCAACATAGAGAGCAGAATAGAGAAAGTGAGAAACTGCCTTCAATGTCATGACATAGGCCTAGGGTGTCACGACATACCCCTGAAGATGGCTACAGAGGAAATGCTGGTTGCTATGTCGTGATACAAGTCCTGATGTGTCGTAACATCGACTCTGTGACGAGACTAAAACACAAAGTAGGGGCGTTTTGGTCTGCACAATTGAACTTTAAGCTTGGGAACGTCAGCTAACCTAGGGTTAAGGATGACGACCACCTGAAGGCTATAAATAGGCCCTTTTGGCACATGTAAAGTACACATTTGTTTTGAACCTAGTATTCTTCCATTAAATTTAGTCTTGTTTTCTTTCCTTCTTAGGTTTATCTAGTTTTAGTTATTTGCTTTCTTCAAGAGATCTGATTGTAAAAGAGATCAACTTTTGTGGGTTCGTGCTTATTATCAATATCAATCAGGCTTTTCTTAAACTCTCTATTTCAATCCATTCCTTATGATTAGTTCTTCCATTTATTCCATATTATTTATGAAAGCCATGAGGAACTAATCCTTCTATGGGGGATTAAAGAGTGGAAGCATGATCTCTTAATTATTTTGTAGGGCTACTCAACAAATCAATTTTTTGGGAAAGGAATAACTTGAAACAAACCCTAGGCCTGACAACCCTGGAAAGTCATCAAGGTGAGAATTAACCCAAAATTGGTATTGCCCATCTGTGAACACCTTGACCCCAAACCAGTCTGGACTGTGAGGTCGAAAAATAAGTAGTTCTTGCTGACTCGTTATGTTAGTGGAAGATCAGAACATCTTGCTAGGGTAGCGACTAGTTAATTAACGAAAAACCCGATATGACAGTTGATTGAGATTGCTAAAGCAAGCTAATCACCCATCTTCAGATTTGATTCATTTTATTTCTCTCTATCTCTTGTAATTTTACTATTTTTATGTTATTTTATTTCCTTAGTTTAAAAAACCCTAAAATTATCTCTTATTTTACTTTCATACTATAACTGACTTAAAGTATTAATTAGATATTTAATTGTTTGGGTTAAGATTAATTTAGTACTCACCTCCATTGGGTACGATCCTTGGAGTACTCACCTACTTCATTGTAAAATCTATATTACAACTCGAATAGTATACATGCGGATATTGCCTCGTAATTCTTCACTCTATTGTAGTACTCACACCCTGGACATTAGTATGTCTGGAGGCGGTCAAGTTGTTGGCACTGTCACCGAGGAGGCAATGTCACTAGATTGATTTTAATTATCACATTCCAAAAGATTAATTAGGAAATTTTTCAGCTATAGATACCATTTTATTTTTTTTAATATTACTAATCTTTTCTTTTGGGGTTTGGTGTATGACTTGTATTAGAGGCACACCTATTGCAGCAGCTATAGATCTAGAAAGAATAATCTAAAGGAATCACCGACAACAATAGTAGTAAATGTAAAATCCACCAACACCACCTGCAGTTAACATTCCACATGACAATCCACTATTCTGCGACGCTGATGCTAACACCCTAGGAGACCCATCAACACCATAGTTACCTGCAAAGGTGCATATAGCTTGGAATGGAAAAACTTTACTAGACTATGCCCTACCAAGTTTAGATGTGGTTCAGGAAAGTATAGTAAGGCTGACGATTACAACTAATAATTTTGAAATCAAATCGGCAATGATACAAATGATAAAAAATAATCTGCAGTTTAGGGGCACCATGACAAAATATCCTAATCAACATTTTAAATGGGTTCTTCAACCCTGTGATACTTTTAAGTATAATGAGGTCACTAATGATGCTATTCATCTTTGATTGTTCCCTTTTTCTCTAATTGATAACGGCTTTTCTTGGTTAGACTCGCAGGCTCTAGGATCCATCACGACTTGGGACAAACTTGTTGGAAAATTCTTAAAGAAGATTTTCCCGATTAGTAAAGTAGTCCAATTAAGAAGAGAGATTACTATCTTTAGACATGTGGAAGGAGAAAGCTTCAATGAGCTGTAGGAATGCTTCAAAGTTGATTCAAAAATGCCCGCATAGTAGATTTCCTGAGTGGATGAGATTGCAAATATATAATATGTTGGATGCAAATGCAAGATCGGGATTAAACGGAGCAGCAACAGGAGCCCTTATGAATATGATGTATGAGGATGCATACAAAATTATTGAAAATATGGTTAAACTCCTGTCAATAGCCAACTGAACGATTCACATATGGCCAGAAACTCGCTATGGTCAAAGGTATTCAAGAGGATGATAAATATCAACAACTAGTGGATAGCCTCAATCCTATTGAATCTGCTTCTACATCGTCTATGCATGGAAGAGACAAACTATTCTTCCATTATATCAATAATCCTACTAAGGTTATGAATTACATTGGGAATAGGGGTGGAAATATTTATTCAAATACATACAATCTTGTCTAGAGAGATCACTCGAACTTGAGATGGGGAGGAAACCAAGAAGGAGGTAACAATTTAAGTAAGTTAAAAATACTAATTACCAACCTCCTTACTTGCAAAAACCCCAAGGTAGAGCCAACCTAAGTGGCCATATAGCATATGGTCAATGTCTTGATAGAATTGAGGGAGAGATGCAATCAATGAGAATAGATGTCAAGTAGGTGCAGTCTGAGTGCACCAACTCAACAATAATATTGATTAAGCTCGAGGATAAAATGAGCCAATTGATGAGCATGATGGGTGATATCAAAAGATAAATTGGCTCAGGCATTCCCAGTAACATGGAAGATAATCCACGGAGGGAAGGTAAAGAGCATGTGAAGCCTATAGCACTCTAGTCGAGCAATGTACTGTTAACAGCCCGTTTTTGGGTCAAAAATCGGAACAGTGGTTTTAGGACCACAAATCTAAATTAGAAATGTTAATTTTATTATTACCTTAAGGTCTACAGTATGATTGAATAATTGTGTGAAAATTTCATTAAGAAATTTTATCGATAGAGTGTCCAATTTGACTAATAGGACTAAATTGTAATAAGTGCAAAATATGTGTTCTAGAAGCTAGAGGTGTCTAATTTCTATGAAATTTTAAATTAGAAGTCCTCAAATGGTAATTAAACCATTATACTTTAAGTTGGACAAAAATGGACATGGTTAGGTGAAATTTCAAAGTTTGGCATTAAGGGCATTTTGGTCATTTGGTTAATAAAGAAAAAATTTAAACAAATAAAAGATGCTCATCTTTCTAATTTCATCCCCCATAGCCGAATTTCAAGGGTCACCATAGCTAGGGTTTTGGCCAAGCTTCCAAGCTTGATTGTAAGTCTGTCTTTGTCCCATTTTTAATGATTTTTATGTTTTTGTGAATGTTGTAACTTGATTTAGCTATTCTAAAGACTAATTTGAAAGAAAATCAAAGTCTAAAATTTTACCCATGTGGAATATTTATGTATTTTGATGTTTAATTGTAGAAAATGTATGTTTTGTGTTAGATAAATAACATTTACCAAGTGATTTTTGATGAAAATGTAAAATAGGGACCTATTTGTAAAAGTTATAAAATGTGTGTAAAAATGTGAATAAATGAAAAATGTAGGCTGTTATGAGCAAGGAATAGGTTCAGCTAGGCTTGGGTGTGATGAAATTGAATGAAAATCATTTTACGAGCCTAGGGACTAAAATGTAAAAAGTTGAAAAGTTAGGGGTAAAAATGTAATTTTTTCCATAAGGTGTTTTTGGGATTAAATTGAATAATATGATGATTGAATGAGTTAAACTTGATATTATAGATCAAGAAAGAAGAGGTTTTGACCTAGACCAGGGAAAAAACAAGGTTCTCGACTAAATCGAATTATTAGCCATTTTGTACTGAGGTAAGTTCGTATGTTAAAAATAAGCTTTAAATAATTGTATTTAAATGCTTTAATATTGCATGAATTGTATGTTTGATTATGTGAATGAGTATAATTCTACGAACAAGTTCGACGACGAATCGATAAGTGAGAAGTCCAGTTGACCCTTAAGAATAGATTAGGATACAAGTGACATGTCACTAGGGTCATTATGTGTTATGTGATTATGTGATCCAGGTCCTGGTCTTGTACGTCTTACCGGTGGCTGAGTATACCACCATATGTTGCAGATACTTGATAGCTTGTGTGAGCAGCACCACGTAGTTACGTCTTGACTGATAGCTTATGTGAGCTGGCCCATTGATAGCTCGAGAGTGAGCAACTATGTGATATGAGAATGAGGTAGCATTGGCTACATATGTGGCACTCAGTGTGCAAATTTCCCGAGTATTCGACATTGTTATTCCTAGTGGTTCACGTGTATATCAAAGATGAGAATATGTGTAAGTTCATTTCGAGATGGTTCAGGTATGTACGTAAAGCTCATGTTTATTAAATGCTTGAAATGATGAAAATGAGGTAAGTTTTTTGATGGAATGATTAATGATCATGAGACTATGGAAAATTTATATTTAATTATGTTATATTATTTGAATGTTATATGCATGGTAAGGTTGCTTATTTCTTGCATACGAGCTTACTAAGCTGTAAAGCTTACTTCGTTTATTTTCCATGTTTTATAGTGTTGCCAAGCTAGCTTAGATTGGAGATTGTTAGAGATTCGGATCACACTATCAAACTCTCATTTTTAGGTATTGATGATCTTAGTATTTTGAAAGTATGGCATGTGTAGGGACTTGGTCATTTTGTTATATATGTCATTGTAATTTTAGCCAATGTATTGGCTTGTAATTGTCAAAGGCTTGATTTGATATTTGGCCATGTAAATTGGCTAACATGGTTGTAAGCCTAATTACATTCATATATGTGCCAATGTCTTTGGTGATCTGGTCATGGTATGCTTGGTGAATGATGGAATGTGATTCACAGCATGAATGTGAAGTGTTTGGAAATGTGATATATTGATGAGATGATAAATTTTTGCACAATTAGGTGTCTTGAAAGTAGTAAATTGAGGCTTAAAGAATGTGAAATTTGCATGATTGATTTAGGGCATAATAAATGTTGTGAGTATGATAGATGTTGCTATTGTATTGGCATGTTTTGGCTATGATTGTGGATGTTTTGGTTGGCTAAGTATGCCATGAATTGTGCCATTGAATTGGTGTAAGTGTAGGTGTAAATGAGAGTGGCAAATGGCTTGGTAAATAACCTTTATTTTGTCCATACGGGTAGACACACAAGCGTGTGTCTAGCCCTTATGTGACATATGGTCTGCCCCATAGGCATGTGTCTTGGTCGTGTGTCCCCTGCACCTTAATTTTGAGAAATAGAATACTCAGAATTGAGGATACGGGCAAAGACATAGGCTTGTGTCTCAACCGCGTGGATGACACGGCCTCAGGCTTAGGAGTGTCAAGTCTGCACCTATTTTATGAAAATATATCTTCTACACAGCCTAACACACGGGTGTGTGACTTGGCAGTGTGATCCCAATTTGTTCATGAGTTACAAGTTAGAGAGTTACACGGGGTTGGGACACGGGCGTGTGTGACCACATGGCCTGACCACACAAGCATGTCCCATGTCCACATAGGCGTGTGACCCCTATTTGTGGAAAAATTTCCTAAGTTTTATAAATTTTTTTTAAAGTTCTCGGTTTAGTCCCGGCCACTCCTAAAACATGTTTAGGGCCTCGTAGGCGCGTATTAGGGACTTTATGATTAATTGCAAATGGTTTTAATTTGGACGTAAATTTATGGCTTGGAATTATATGATTGTTTGTGTGGTAAGTCAGGTAATGCCTCAGACCCTATTCCAGCGTTGGATACGGGTAAGGGGTGTTACATACTGAGTAGCCCAGAAATACATATCCTAGAGGTAACTAGTGATAATATTGATAAACCTCAAGATAATTGTAACACCCCGAACCCGAGACCGTCACCGGAGTCGAACACGAGGTGTTAACAGACTTAAAAAAAAAAATTTTCCCAGACACTGCCAATCTGCATACTAGTCGCTTTAAAAATCATATCTTGAGTTCAGAAACTCGGAATCCAGTTCTGTAAATTTTCCCTGAAACTAGACTCATATACCCATCTACATATTTTTTTCTAGAATTTTTGGTTGGGCCAATTAGTACAGTTTATTAGTCAAAGTCTCCCATGTTACAGGGATCGACTACACTGACCTTTGCGCATTACCACTTGGATATCTCCCTGTACAGGGCTTCAATACTGATACCGTTTGTTTCTATAGAAACTAGACTCAGAGAGGAATCTATACATATATGTCTTGACTCCTAATTGTCTCTGGTTAATTTGTAATGAATTTCCAAAGTCGGAACAGGAAATCCAGAAACCGTTCTGGCCCTGTCTCACAAGAACCTGAATATCTCTTAACATACTGTCCGTATGATTGTTTCGTTACTTTCCTATGAAAATAGATTCATCAAGGTTCGTTTACATAATTTATTCACTATTTAATTCTATTCCTAATATTTTTAGTGATTTTCCAAATCTACATCACTGCTGCTGTCAGCATCTGCCTTTAAGGTAGACTTTACCTATTTCATAGTTTCCATGATTCAACTAGCCCTTTTTGCATAAATAGCACAATTTATGATAGTGATTAACCATTCCCATGGCCAATCCTTGTCAAGCATATCCACAGCTCTCAATAACCATATCCATACCAAATGATTATAACATTATACTCAAACATATATAAGCCATTTTCGCATGGCTATCCAAAATTATACAAGTCCAAAGGGTCCATGACCCACAACAAACGGGTAGTCCTATACATGCCATTTCGAAGTTCAACCAAAATTGTACCAAAAGGGGGGGGCTTTGATAGTGTGGGCGACTTCGACTTCAAAATCCCGAGTCCGATAGCTGGAGAACCAAAATCTATAAAATAGAGGATCAAAGAAACGGAGTAAGCAATTTATGCTTAGTAAGTTTTGAGCAAGGAATTCCAGCACAGCAAAAGTATAGCATTCATATAGCTAAACGGATAATTTCATATGCACAAATTTTCGATATCATACTTGCTTCACATTACCAACCCTTATGTACATACACAAAAGATCAACTTAGCCAAAGGCCGGTAGCTCGTTTATCAACTGAGCGAATACTTATTTGTAAGGGCTCAACTAAATTCAAGCACATACGAAACATACCTCAATGTTGGGATGTTTCTAGAGTATTTACTGAAATTTTTACAGCAAGATCATTCATTCCCAAATCACGTACCTTCGGAATTTAACCGGATATAGCTACTCGTTCAAATGCCTTCGGACATAGCCCGGTTATAGTAACTCGCACAATTGCCTTCGGGACTTAACCCGGATTTAGTAACTCGCACAAATGCCTTCGGATCTTAGTCCGGATATGGTCACTTAGCACAAAGCCTTCGGGACTTAGCCGGGACATCATTCAAATAACCATGCACATTTAACAATAAATCATGGCCCATTCGTATTTCATTTTCGTTAGCAAAACTCGAACACAAGACACTTATCATTCTTGCAATTTCGGCTCAATAGCCACACACAAAGAGCATGATTTTGATTTGCTTAAAACATGACCTAATCAAATCATAATTTAAGCTCTATTACTCAAGAACTTACCTCGGGTGTTGTCGAATGATTCCGATAGCTATTCGACCACTTTTTCCTTCCCTTTATCGGATTTAGTTCCCCTTTGCTCTTGAGCTTAATTAAACAAATAAATTGATTTAATCATTTGAGCATCGAAAAGAGGAACACAAGGCACTTAGCCCATATTTATACATTCTACAAGTATGGTCACTTGTATTGACTAAACACCCTTTTGTTTCAAGTTCAAAACTTGGCTAATACACACATATATACACTAGTAAAGCATCCTCTCCCTTCCATCAATTTAACACATGCATTACTCATTAATATACAAAAATTATATTCGGCCTTAGCACACAACTTGCTAGCCAATTCTTCTCCATCTAGCAACCAATGCACATATGTGCTCACTCAAAAATGCTAAAAAGAAGATTCAAGAATCATCAATCCACCATCACATGCATCATTAACAAGCTCATATTTAGCATGCAATGGCATTAACACAAAATCTACCTAGGCCGAATATCATCCCATGACATAGCAAAGATTTGAACCATGGATAATTAGAACTCAAGCTAGCAACTAAAAACATGCATGAATCTCATGGCACAACCTCAAACATACCTTGATCTAGATACAAGTATGGCCAAACCTCCTCCTAATCCTCTTCCAAACCAAACATGAAGCAAGAACTCCTTCCTCCTTCCTTAGAATTTTCGGCCAAATGAAGATGAAAAAGGATGAACAAAATTTTCTCTTTTCTTTTCTTTAACTCACGGCAATGGGGGGGAAAACAACCACACACTTTTTTTTTGTTTTCATCATATTCCCTTTCATTATTTTATGCCCATGCTCCTTATTTTATTTTTTTCCACCCATGATGCACCAACACAACATGTCTATGACATGTCTTGCCCATCACACTTGGTCGACCATGCTTGTCATGGCCGGCCACTACTAATTAGGGGGGAATTTGACATGCAAGTCCCCCCTTTTTATTTCATGCACTAATAGGTCCTTATGCTTCGACCTATCACATTTCAAAAATGTCGCACATAAGTCCTATTGACTAAATTCACATGCAATCGACTAAATCGAAGCTTGAAATTTTCACATATTCATAATTACATATTCTAGACAATAAATATCACATTCAAACATTTCGGTGACTCGGTTTAGCGGTCCCGAAACCACTTCCCGACTAGGGTCAATTTTGGGCTGTCACAACTCTCCCCCACTTAAGAAATTTTCGTCCCCGAAAATCTTACCGGTAAATAGGTTTGGGTATCGTTCTTTCATCGAGCTCTCGGTTTCCCAAGTAGCTTCCTCGATCCCGTGTTTGAGCCATAACACCTGAACTAACGGAACCCTTTTGTTTCGCAACTCTTTCACTTCACGAGCTAGGATACGAATCGGTTCTTCTTCATAACTCAAGTCAGATTGAATTTCAACTTCTGAGGATTAATCACATGTGACGGATCGGAGCTATAACGTCGAAGCATCGAAACATGAAAGACATCGTGAATCTTTTCAAGTTCAGGGGGCAAAATCAATCTATACGCAACCGGACCAACTCGTTCGGAGATTTCGTACGGCCCAATGAATCTCGGGCTCAACTTGCCCTTACGGCCAAATCTGAGTACCTTTTTCCAAGGCGAAACTTTAAGAAACACTTTATCTCCCACCTGATATTCAATGTCTTTTCGTTTCAAATCCGCATACGATTTTTGACGATCTGTGGCTGCTTTCAGACTTTCACGGATTACCTTTACTTTCTGTTCGGCATCCTTAATCAAATCAACTCCGAAAATTTTACTTTCACCGAGCTCGGTCCAAAATAATGGTGTACGGCATTTACGACCGTACAAAGCCTCGTAAGGTGCCATCTTAATACTTGATTGAAAACTATTGTTGTAAGCGAATTCAATCAAAGGTAAATACCGTTCCATGAACTACTGAACTCGAGGATGCAACATCTCAACATATCCTCAAGTATCTGAATTATCCGCTCAGATTGACCATCGGTTTGGGGTGAAAGCAGTGCTAAAATGCAGCTTGGTACCCAAAGCTTT
>NC_053429.1:51725969-51828090 GCF_007990345.1 Gossypium hirsutum | reverse complement strand
TTTTACTTTCACGAGCTCGGTCCAAAATAATGGTGTACGGCATTTACGACCGTACAAAGCCTCGTAAGGTGCCATCTTAATACTTGATTGAAAACTATTGTTGTAAGCGAATTCAATCAAAGGTAATACCGTTCCATGAACTATGAACTCGAGGATGCAAATCTCAACATTCTCAAGTATCTGATTATCCGCTCAGATTGACATCGGTTTGGGGTGAAAGCAGTGCTAAAATGCAGCTTGGTACCCAAAGCTTCTTGCAATTTCCTCCAAAATCGCGAGGTGAATCTCGGATCTTTATCCGACACGATAGAATAGGTACCCCGTGTAATCTCACAATCTGAGAACATACAATTCGGCTAGTTTATCCAATGAAAAATCCGTACGCACGGGGATAAAGTGAGCCGACTTAGTCAGTCTATCAACAACAACCCAAATCGCATCCTTCTTACTTGCTGACAATGGCAGTCCGGACACAAAGTCCATTGTGACTCGATCCCATTTCCACTCGGGTATCATGATCGGCTGAAGTAATCCTGAAGGCACTTGATGTTCCTCTTTCACTTGTTGACATATTAAACATCTCGAAACAAAGTCAGAGATGTCTCGTTTCATACCATGCCACCAAACCAACGTTTCAAATCGTTGTACATTTTCGTACTCCCGGGTGAATTGACATTCGGCTACAATGGGCTTCGTTCAGAATCATCGAAATGAGTTCCGAATTCCTTGGAATGCACAAACGACTTCTGAACCTCAAACAATCATCATCATCAATTTGAAACTCCGATTCCTTGTTCGGAACACACTCAGCCCGTTTTGCAACCAATTCATCATCAACTTTCTGGGCTTCACGAATTTGATGAATCAATAATGGTTTGGCTTTTAATTCAGCT
This sequence comes from Gossypium hirsutum, assembly GCF_007990345.1. Taxonomy (NCBI): domain Eukaryota; kingdom Viridiplantae; phylum Streptophyta; class Magnoliopsida; order Malvales; family Malvaceae; genus Gossypium; species Gossypium hirsutum. Next base: position 51,827,197 of record NC_053429.1, on the reverse strand, counting down.
ACTAACACATTGTCGGGTAGAACAGACAAGTGCACATTCATCGCTCGTAAAGCAAACAATGATTTCCGGCTTAAGGCGCAACCACATTAGCCTTTCCGGGTGGTAATCAATGACAAGCTCGTAATCTTTCAACAACTCAAGCCAACGTCTTTGTCGCAGATTTAAGTCTCTTTGAGTCATCAAATATTTGAGACTTTTGTGATCCGAAAACACATGGCACTTTTCACCAAATAAGTAATGTCGCCATATTTTTAAAGCAAATACGATGGCAGCTAGTTCAAGATCATGGGTCGGATAATTTTTCTCATGTGGCTTTAATTGTCTCGACGCATAGGCCACCACTCGACCTTCTTGCATCAATACGCAACCCAACCCAAGTAGGGATGCGTCACTATAAATGACAAACTCTTTGCCTGATTCGGGTTGCCCTAAAATTGGAGCTTCAGTCAAATAAGTTTTCAGTTGATCGAAACTTTTCTGACATTTCTCCGTCTATTCGAACTTAACATCCTTTTGAAGTAGCTTCGTCATTGGTGTGGCTATCATCGAGAAACCTTTTACAAATCGTCGGTAATAACCGGCGAGCCCCAGGAAGCTCCGAACTTCGGTAATATTTCTTGGAGGTTTCCAGTTAAGTATGGCTGAAATTTTGTTCGGGTCAACTCGAATACCCGATGCGGATACCACGTGACCCAAGAAGCTAACCTCTCTTAACCAGAACTCACACTTACTGAACTTAGCATATAACTGCTTATCCCGCAAAATTTGCAACACTAGTCTCAGGTGCTCAGCATGTTCGGTCTCATCTCTTGAATAGACCAAGATGCCATCAATGAACACAACTACGAACCGATCCAAATATGGTCTGAAGATCCGATTCATCAAATCCATAAATACCGCAGGGGCATTAGTGAGCCCAAACGGCATCAGTAAGAATTCGTAGTGACCATATCTCATTCTGAAGGCAGTTTTGGGTATGTCCGAATCTCGAATTCGCAACTGATAATAGCCCGATCTCAATCTATTTTTGAGAACACTGAGGCTCCCTTCAGTTGGTCGAACAAATCATTGATACGCGGTAACGGATATTTGTTCTTTATCGTCACTTTATTCAGTTGACGATAGTCAATGCACAACCTCATGGTTCCGTCCTTCTTTTTCACGAACAATACTGGTGCACCCCAAGGTGAGAAACTTGGTCGAGCAAAACCTCTATCCATCAATTCTTGCAACTGAGCTTTCAACTCTTTTAACTCGGTTGGTGCCATACGATACGGAGCCATCGAAATCGGCGTAGTCCCAGGTACAAGCTCAATACCAAACTCTATCTCCCGAACAGGTGGTAAACCCGGTAATTCTTCAGGAAAAACATCCAGGTATTCACAAACCACCGGCACAGATTCGGGTTTCTTTTCTAATTCTTTGTCATCAAGTACATACGCAAGGTATGCTTCGCACCCTTTTCTTACATATTTCTGGGCCAACATTGAGGATATTACAGCTGGCAACCCATCCAAGTCCGTAGACTCAACTCGGATTACTTCGTTATTTGCGCACCTCAATTCAATAGTCTTGCTTTTGCAATTCACAACCGCATCATGCACGGTCAACCAATCCAACCCGAGAATAACATCAAATTCATTAAACGGCAAAAGCATCAAGTCCGCCGGAAAACAGGAACCTCGAATTACTAGGGGACATTTCTTACACACTTTGTCGACAAGCACGTAACGACCCAAGGGATTTGACACCCGAATTACGAACTCAGTAGACTCAATAGGTAAAGTCTTACTGGATGCTAAGGTTTCACATATGTAAGAATGAGTAGAACCGGGGTCAATCAAAGCAATTACATTAGTATCAAGAGAGTAAAAGTACCGGTAATAACATCGGGCGAAGAAACATTCTCGCGGGCACGTATAGCATAAGCTCTAGCAGGCGCACGAGCCTCGGATCTGGTCGTACCATCTCTAGATCCTCTCTGACCACCACCAGCATTGCCCGTATTTCCAGATGGTCTACCTCGAGCAGTGGTAGCACCCGGTTTCCCACTCTGATTTACATTCTGTTCAGACAACCTCGGGCAATCTTTAATGAAGTGGTCAACTGATCCGCACTTGTAACAGGAGCGGTCAGGGAATCTACAACTCCCCGAATGCCATTTACCGCAATATCGACATTTCATTCTGTCTCGACATCCATTCCCAACACTGGCGACCGAAGTGCCTCGTGTACCCACAGGGGGTCTATCACAATCTCGTCTAAAAAGGCCCGAAGTGCCTCTCGACCAGCCCACATCATCTCGAAGTTTCTTCGATGCTTGTTGAAGAGACTTTCCCGAAGATCTTTTACGAAACTCTCCAGTTCCCACATCAACTTTTTGTTTTTCTTTTCTAAGCTCTTCGGCTTTACAAGCTCACTCGACAAGTACTACGAACTCTCGTATTTCAAGAATGCCAACGAACATTTTTATATCTTCATTCAGCCCATCCTCGAAGCGTCTACACATGATAGCCTCGGACGAAACACATTCCCAAGCGTATCTACTAAGTCTAACAAATTTTCGCTCGTAATCAGCAACTGACATAGAACCTTGCTTAAGCTCAAGAAATTCCTTCCGTTTTTGATCAACAAATCTCTGACTGATATACTTTTTCCGAAACTCAGTTTGGAAAAACTCCCAAGTTACTTGTTCTCGGGGCACAACAGAAGTCAGAGTACTCCACCAATAGTAGGCAGAATCGCGTAGCAAGGAGATAGTACACTTTAGGCATCCATCGGGTGTACAAGATAGCTCATCGAGTACCCGGATAGTGTTGTCCAACCAAAATTCATCTTGCTCGGCATCATCGCTGTCCGTAGCTTTAAATTCAGTAGCCCCATGTTTTCGGATTCTGTCAACTGGGGGCTTATTTGACCTTATTTGGTTAGTTTCCGGAGGTATTGTAGGTGGGGGGTGGTATTTGCCGGGAATGGAGGTTGTGGAACAGCCGTATTAGTTCGAATGTATTGGTTGAACCAATCATTCATCACGCTATAGAAAGCTTGTCTAGCTTCATCATTCGGGTTACTAACATTAGGTTGAGAGTCCGCCGGCGCTGTCCCTTGTGCGGGAGCAGGCGCTACACTCTCAAGATCATCAGTTACCGCTCGGTCGGGATCGGGATCCATTACTATAAATAAACACATTTGCAAATGTCAGAAATCACCACACTATCAAATAATCACATGAAATGGCATGTATAGCTGGACCCAACGCATTACGGTAGTCCTAGAATCGACTAAACCGTAGCTCTGATACCAATCAAATGTAACACCCCGAACCCGAGACCGTCACCGGAGTCGAACACGAGGTGTTAACAGACTTAAAAAAAAAAATTTTCCCAGACACTGCCAATCTGCGTACTAGTCTCTTTAAAAATCATATCTTGAGTTCAGAAACTCGGAATCCAGTTCCGTAAATTTTCACTGAAACTAGACTCATATACCCATCTACATATTTTTTTCTAGAATTTTTGGTTGGGCCAATTAGTACAGTTTATTAGTCAAAGTCTCCCATGTTACAGGGATCGACTACACTGACCTTTGTGCATTACGACTTGGATATCTCCTTGTACACGGCTTCAATACTGATGCCGTTTGTTTCTATAGCAACTAGACTCAGAGAGGAATCTATACATATATGGCTTGACTCCTAATTGTCTCTGGTTAATTTGTAATGAATTTCCAAAGTCGGAACAGGAAATCCAGAAACCGTTCTGGCCCTGTCTCACAAGAACCTGAATATCTCTTAACATACTATCCGTATGATTGTTTTGTTACTTTCCTATGAAAATAGATTCATCAAGGTTCGTTTACATAATTTATTCATTATTTAATTCCATTCCTAATATTTTTAGTGATTTTCCAAATCTACATCACTGCTGCTGTCAGCATCTGCCTTTAAGGTAGACTTTACCTATTTCATAGTTTCCATGATTCAACTAGCCCTTTTTGCATAAATAGCACAATTTATGATAGTAATTAACCATTCCCATGGCCAATCCTTGTCAAGCATATCCACACCTCTCAATAACCATATCCATACCAAATGATTATAACATTATACTCAAACATATATAAGCCATTTTCGCATGGCTATCCAAAATTATACAAGTCCAAAGGGTCCATGACCCACAACAAACGGGTAGTCCTATACATGCCATTTCGAAGTTCAACCAAAATTGTACCAAAAGGGGGGGGGGCTTTGATAGTGTGGGCGACTTCGACTTCAAAATCCCGAGTCCGATAGCTGGAGAACCAAAATCTATAAAATAGAGGATCAAAGAAACGGAGTAAGCAATTTATGCTTAGTAAGTTTTGAGCAAGGAATTCCAGCACAGCAAAAGTATAGCATTCATATAGCTAAACGGATAATTTCATATGCACAAATTTTCGATATCATACTTGCTTCACATTACCAACCCTTATGTACATACACAAAAGATCAACTTAGCCAAAGGCCGGTAGCTCGTTTATCAACTGAGCGAATACTTATTTGTAAGGGCTCAACTAAATTCAAGCACATACGAAACATACCTCAATGTTGGGATGTTTCTAGAGTATTTACTGAAATTTTTACAGCAAGATCATTCATTCCCAAATCACGTACATTCGGAATTTAACCGGATATAGCTACTCGTTCAAATGCCTTCGGGACATAGCCCGGTTATAGTAACTCGCACAATTGCCTTCGGGACTTAACCCGGATTTAGTAACTCGCACAAATGCCTTCGGATCTTAGTCCGGATATGGTCACTTAGCACAAAGCCTTCGGGACTTAGCCCGGACATCATTCAAATAACCATGCACATTTAACAATAAATCATGGCACATTCGTATTTCATTTTCGTTAGCAAAACTCGAACACAAGACACTTATCATTCTTGCAATTTCGGCTCAATAGCCACACACAAAGAGCATGATTTTGATTTGCTTAAAACATGATCTAATCAAATCATAATTTAAGCTCTATTACTCAAGAACTTACCTCGGGTGTTGTCGAATGATTCCAATAGCTATTCGACCACTCTTTCCTTCCCTTTATCGGATTTAGTTCCCCTTTGCTCTTGAGCTTAATTAAACAAATAAATTGATTTAATCATTTGAGCATCGAAAAGAGGAACACAAGGCACTTAGCCCATATTTATACATTCTACAAGTATGGTCACTTGTATTGACTAAACACCCTTTTGTTTCAAGTTCAAAACTTGGCTAATACACACATATATACACTAGTAAAGCATCCTCTCCCTTTCCATCAATTTAACACATGCATTACTTATTAATATACAAAAATTATATTCGGCCTTAGCACACAACTTGCTAGCCGATTCTTCTCCATCTAGCAACCAATGCACATATGTGCTCACTCAAAAATGCTAAAAAGAAGATTCAAGAATCATCAATCCACCATCACATGCATCATTAACAAGCTTCATATTTAGCATGCAATGGCATTAACACAAAATCTACCTAGGCCGAATATCATCCCCATGACATAGCAAAGATTTGAACCATGGGATAATTAGAACTCAAGCTAGCAACTAAAAACATGCATGAATCTCATGGCACAACCTCAAACATACCTTGATCTAGATACAAGTATGGCCAAACCTCCTCCTAATCCTCTTCCAAACCAAACATGAAGCAAGAACTCATTCCTCCTTCCTTAGAATTTTCGGCCAAATTAAGATGAAAAAGGATGAACAAAATTTTCTCTTTTCTTTTCTTTAACTCACGGCAATGGGGGGGGAAACAACCACACACTTTTTTTTTGTTTTCATCATATTCCCTTTCATTATTTTATGCCCATGCTCCTTATTTTATTTTTTTTCCACCCATGATGCACCAACACAACATGTCTATGACATGTCTTGCCCATCACACTTGGTCTACCATGCTTGTCATGGCCGGCCACTACTAATTAGTGGGGAATTTGACATGCAAGTCCCCCCCTTTTTATTTCATGCACTAATAGGTCCTTATGCTTCGACCTATCACATTTCAAAAATGTCGCACATAAGTCCTATTGACTAAATTCACATGCAATCGACTAAATCGAAGCTTGAAATTTTCACATATTCATAATTACATATTCTAGACAATAAATATCACATTCAAACATTTCGGTGACTCGGTTTAGCGGTCCCGAAACCACTTCCCGACTTGGGTCAATTTTGGGCTGTCACAATAATTCCCTAAAACTGGAATATGAACCTAAACTAGATAAGGAGAATGCACTAGCGGCTGAGACAGGAAATGATACACCTAAATATGCCAAAGTCCAATTTCCATCAAGATTTGAAGAAAGACAAAAGCGGGACGAGGATGAATTCATAATTTTTAATTTGTTTAAAAATTTAAATGTTAACCAACCCTTGATCGAGTTAATAGAGAATGTTCACAAGTACGCCAAGTTTTTAAAGGAGATGATGGCAAGGCATAAGAAAATCAAGGTAGGAGAATAAGTTAATTTAAGTTCTTCTCGTAGTGTAATTATTTCCAGAAAAGTACAACGAAAAGTGAAAGTCCCGGGCAGTTTTACCATTTCCATAGAAATAGGGAGTATTCACTTTAATAGAGCCTTATGCGATTTAAGAGCTAGTATTAATTTAATGCCCTTATCAATTTTTGAAAAACTCAGGTTAGGGAAACTTAAAGCAACTCAAATAACATTACAATTGGCTGACAAGTCTTCAATACACTCGAAGGGGGTACTAGAAGATGTATTAGTCAATGTGTGAAGCTTTATTATTCCTACGAATTTTGTAGTACTTAACTTTGAGGAAGATCATGAGATACCAATCTTACTAGAAAGACCATTCATGGCCATTTCTAGATCCACCATTGAATTAGAGAAAAATTAGTTGACAATGAGAATTAATGGTGAGACTGAAACCTTCAAATGTGGCTATTAGCCGAACAAGGAAAGTAGTAGGAAAGTAGGGGAGTATTACAAAAACTTATCTATTTCTAACATTCCAAAATCAAGGGAAATGTTTCCTTTTATGGATACAGAAAGAATAAACATGTTCAAGGAATGAGACAAATGAGCAAGGGTGGAATGACACAACGAACGGTGGACCAATATTGATAAAATAAAAAAATCATCCATGAGTGAATTGACAATACTGTTGGAAAAGTTTGGCAGTATAACTTAAAATTTGTGAATTGCGACATGATATTTGTAAATTACTATATACTTAACTAATCACATATTTTAGATTTGAACTTTTATTTGATGTAGGTTTATCCTTAGATCGAAACATCCTTAAGATAGAGTTTTGGGTCGAAACAGAGTCATTGTTGTGACATCATAACAACAAGTCACGACATAGCAAACAGTCTTTAGGAAACTCCAAACTGGCAGCTATGTTACGACAGAGAACCCTTGTGTCACGACATCAGTATCCTGCTAGGGATGTCGCGACATGAAACCCCTGAGTCACGACATAGCTATAGCGTTTTACAGGATTAACATGACTCATTACGCAACCCGACGATTTAAACACTAGTTTTACCTAATTTTTAAACCTTTAAAACCCTACTTAAATTATTATTTACTCCTAATTAAAACACTCTTTAAACCCTTACCCCTTCAAACTCTCTCAAATCTATCAACATCCTTTAAACCTTAAACCCCCAATTTCCCAAATTTCCTTTCACAAGCTTGGTGCAACAAGGAACGGGAACATCACGGGCAAGCAAGGAATTCAAACGAACTTCAACTATACATTCAAGGTTAAAGGTTCCTAAACTCAAAACTTTTTACTGTTCCATTGAATTATTTATTTAGCAAGTTGTTAGGATTGAAACATTATGCCTCCTAGAAAAGTTAGGCGAACAATAGAAACAGAGCCATCAATGGTTCAAAATCCCTTTACTTTTCCAAATCGAAATGTTGAAAAGAATTTTAATGTAGTTGAAGGAAAAACATTTATTCAAGAGAGGAGATTTGACCCATCAATGATTTTATGTACAGAAATATGGCTTTTGGTTAGATATCATCGATGGGAGCATTTTTGGACAATCCCGAAGGATAATGCCGTGGTCCCTGTTGTTTAAGAATTCTACGTATCTTTACGGGACCACGAGTCTAGAAATATTGAAGGACATATATAGGATACGGTACTTGTGTGAGGCAAAGAGGTGGGAGTAACCCTTCGAATAATTTGTGAATTTTATAATGCTCCATATTATGAAAATGATTTCATCGATGAAGCTGACTTAGAATATTTTAGAGCCATAGATATGGATAGCATTATAAACTTTTTAACTAAAGAAAGGGGTGAATAAAAGTATGGCGCAGATACTAAAATCCCAGTATCTTTTCATCAAGCCATTATGTTTCCTGATGCTAAGATGTGGATACAGTTCATTTGCACACGAATTGTGCCTACTTTAAATGTTTCTAAAGTTAACACCTTTAGAACAATTTTGCTCTATGCTATTTTGTAGAAAAATCAAGTGTCTGTTGGCAAATGGGTCCACCAAAACATGGAAAGATACATTAGTAGCCAGAAGGTGGGAGTGTTCTTTTCCCATCTAGTGTCGGATTTATGTAAAAAGATAGGTGTACCTATGACATTAACAAGCAATTATTGAAACCATCAAAGCATTATCAGAGACACATTGTTCAAGCAATACATTAAGTTGCGGGCCAAACAAATCAAAGATGGGAACAAGCGATAGCAAGAAACGACAGCTACACCCACCTCGTCACAAAGTTTCGCACAAGCTCAATAAGACATTGGGAGAATAGTTGGCCAAAGTTAGATTAGATGATTTAGTAGATACAAGAATCGAGATCAATTTTTCAAGAGTTTGCTAGGCAAAATAACATACGAGTTCCATATTATACACTTGATATGTTTGGTCCAATAAATATGGAACAAGACGAAGAAGCATAGGAAAGCAAAGACGAATTAGAGGATGGGGAGGATGAGGAGATGGGCAATGAAGAGGGTGATTAAATGGTTTTTTTTAAATTTGTATTAATTTTTGGATTATTATAATTTAAACTTTGTAGGAGTATGACTAATAAGTAGATTTTCTTTTAGTTTTGTCGCATTTTGTTTAATTTTTCAATGTAGGAACCCGGCACGAAGGAGACAAAAATAAATTCAAACTTTCAACAATCAAAGGAGGAAGCACCCACCAATAGGATTTCAAGCAATTACGATCAATTGGGTAAGTTCTTTCCTTATCATTTGATAGGCTATACATTGCAGACAATATGTCAACTAGAGTGTGGGGGGGTAACATAGAAAATTTACTTAAAATCTTTACATTTTCTTTGATTTTTCTTGTCTTCTGGTGTGCTTAAGTTTGTAGAAATACAAGTGATTGGTTAGGAGCATGTACATAAGTTGCTTGTGTTTTGGCATGATGTGTATCAACCCGATTTTGGGCTTAGTTGGAATAGTGGTTTTGGGACCACAAATTCGATTGTCGAGAAATTATTTTTAATATTATTTTGGTGTTATAGTATGATTAAATGAGTACATGAAAATTCTGGTGAATTAATTTTAGTGTTTGTGAGCTTAATTGAGAAAAAGGACTAAATCGCATAAAGGGCAAAAGTTTTGTTTTGCAAGCTAAATGTGTTAAATAGCTAGAGAACCATAATTAGGGGTTTTTAAAGAGAAAATAGACCTTTAAGAAAGGCTTGGACGACCATAAAAACAAAAAGATAAAAATTTTCAATGGTTAGGTGAGTTTGGTGACTTATTTTGACTAGTAATATAATAAAATAAAGAAAAAGGTACCATCTTTCATCTTCCTCCTTTCCCATAAAAAATACCAGCAAAGTGGGGGTTTTGAAAGCTCAAAAATATCAGAAACTTATATCCCTTACAAGTAAGTGATTTTGATGGCTTTTCTTGATGATTTTTGTACTTTTGGGACCCTTGTAGCATAGGCTAGCTAATGAGGGGACTATCTTGCAAAATGGTCGAAAGTCTAGTATGAGAATATTTATGATGTTAGCTAAAACTTTATGGAAGAAAATGAGTCATGGTTGTAAAATAAACAACTTTTGTGAAAGGATTTTCATGAAAACACCTAATATGGACCATTTTGTAAAGTTTGTTAAATGGATGGGAATTGTGTGAAATAATTGGAATTTTGAGTTGCTACAAGAGTAATAAAGGTTGGGCTAGGCTTGGTTAATGAGGAAATTTGATAAAAAATTGTTTTACGAGCCTAGGGGCAAAATCATAATTTTTGTGAAAGTCTAAGGGCAAAATTGTCATTTTGCCAAAGTAAGAATTGTGGAATGCTTAATTTAATGTAATGATTAAATGAGTAAATTTTATTATTTTAGATCAAGAAAATCGAGATTTGGGCTTAAATCGAGAAAGTATGTGGTTTAGGAAAAAAAGGAATAATTAGTCATTTTTGCATTTGAGGTAAGTCCATGTGACTAAATAAGCATGTTATCCTTATTATTGTTAATATACTTGAAATCTATCTTGATATGATTGTGTTGAATTATATGTTGATGATATTGAGTATGAGAAAGTGATGCCAAATGTTAATAACATTTATGTGATGATTGAATACATTGGAAATTTGATGGAATATGATATTCCATTGAAACGAATAAGATGTGCGTAAATATTACAACTTTATCGTTATTATGCATTTAATGATTGATTTTGCATAAAATGTTTGAATGTGGCTATGAGTAATGTATGATGAGATTAATACGGGAAACTCCTGGTTAAATTGTAGGAATAGATTGGATATTCATGCCATGATGCTAGGGAGATATGAGAGCTAGTGTAAGACCATGATTGGGATATGGCATCGGCATCGATAGATGAGAGCCAGTGTAAGACCATGTTTGGGACATGGCATCAGCCTCGATATACGAGAGTTAGTGTAAGACCATGTCTGGGACATGGCATCAACTTTGATGTGTGAGCCAGTGTAAGACTATGTTCGAGATATGGCGTCGGCACCTTACCCTATGCTTGAGGCTTATTGAATATCCTTTAGTATTCCAAATGGTTCAATGGAAAATTTACGGTTTATGTCAGAATAAGAGAGGTTATAACCATGTTGTGAGTGGTATAGGCACTTACATGAATTTCATGAAATGCGTGCTCAATTTATGTTGTATGATTAGTAAGGAATGAAAATGAGTAAGATATGTTTATGATCATGTTGAAAGGGTATAGGTATGTACTAAAAATCCATGAGTGCGATGTATATTGGAATTTTGGAAAGAATGTAAATGAGTAAGTCATACCTATGAGAATGACTTTGTGATGACCTTATAAATATTAGGTCGATACCTATGGTGTATAATTATGTGGTAAATTTGATGGAAGATTATGTGTGAGGCTTTTAGGTCAAATTAACTTGGGACATGATATGTTTATCCCTTCACCTTGTGGCCTAATGAATATGAAAAGAGAAATTGATTGGCATAAAAGCCTATTTAAAGATAATTATGAAAGGGTAAAATTAGCATTGAAACAGTTTTGGACAGCGGCAACAGTCCGAATTTGAAAATCCACAAAAAATTATGGAAGTAAAATTAGAGGCTGAATAAAATATCAAATTAAAGCTTATTGACTCTAGTTTCATAGAGAAGAAACGGTGTAAGCAAAAAAAGTTCATATTATGAGATATTTGAATTGTTGTGAGATAGAGTCAGAATGATTTTGAAATCCCCTATTCCGATTTGGGAAAATCATTAAAAATTGTAAAAAAATAATTATAGGTTATAATTTATATTATTAGAATCCATAATGAGTCTATTTTCAAAAGAAATAAAATATAACATCATCTAAATCCCATATGAGGAGATAATGAATTTTTAGTGAAGAGGGTTGGAAACTATCAGACAGCAAAATAGGGGTGACTTTAAAGAATAAACTGTACTTATTGGCTCAACCAAAAATTCTAAAATATTTATGGTAAAAATATATGTGACTCTAGTCTCTAGAAAAATTAGCGGATCTTAATTTGGAGTTTTGTAGCTCCAGATATAAATAATTTAATGACTATAACTCGAGAAAACTGCTTGACTTGAACATAAGCAAAATCGCAAATATTGTGGTATTACCTTGAGAAGCAAGTTGACAAATTGCTTATTAATTTCATACGGTCTTACTAAGCTATAAAGCTTACTCCCTTCCTTTCCTTTTCTTTAGTGTTGACAGGTTAGCTCGGGATTGGAGATCATCGGAGGCAGCACCATACTATCAAACCATCACCTTTGGAATATTGACATATATATATTTGTTAAATGCCTTCAAGTGAGTGGCGCATATAGAGACTTGGTTTTTTTTTTATGATATGTGTTAACATGACTAGCCAAATGTATTGGCCTATATTGAGTCATTTATATATGGCCATGAAGGGTGGCTCATATTGATATTGGTTTGTGAACCTAACTATCTATGCTATGTTCTAATGCTTGTGATGTGATTATGCTTGTTGGCCATATATGGTTGGTGTTATGAAATATATGCATGATGAATGTTTTATGAACAGTCTAAATGGTCATGGCCATGAATTAAATGTGTAATATAGAAATAAAGATGTGAAGGATTAAGGGTAACATAAAGGCTTGGACACTAGCCTAAGTGTTGGCCACACGGGCTGAGGCATGGCTGTGTGTCTCAACCGTGTGGGGGACACGGCCTTAGCACACAAGTGTGTGGCTTGGTCGTGTGGTTCAATTTATTCACTGACATCATAAACAGAGAGTTACACAGCGTAAGGACACGGGCATGTCAAAGACACATGGGCGTGTGACCTTGTTTCATGAGAAATTTTTTTTAAGTTTTTCCCAAAACTTTCCAAAGTTCTCGGTTTACTTCCGGACCTCTTCCAATGTATGTTTTGGGCTTCGTAGACCCAAATAAGGGACAATATGCATGCGTATAATTAATTTTTTCATTTAATTTAAATGAAAATTTTATGGAAAATTTTACATAATTGGTTGTGTTTAAGTTCGGTAATACCTTGTACCCTATCCCGCCGGAGGACACGGGTAAGGGGTGTTACATGATGATAGGTGATTTTAAAGTTTTTATTATTACATTAGTAAAGTTCTATATGTTACGCTATAAATTTGTATTAAGGTATCATTTGTACCAAGTGATATAGAAAAGATAAGGAAACGAGCATGCTAGTATGAATGATAAATGGTTGAATTTGTGTTTGTTTGGTTGATTAAATTTGTTCATGTTGAGGTATTTAGGGATGACCAAAGGCGTTGTTTGGAACACATCCAGAGCCAAATATCTATCTTATTTATACTTCACATTTAGTACCAATTGTAACACCCCGAGTTTTGGGGTTAGAAATTTTGAGCTTTGTGGTAGGGTTAGTGGCTAGATCGTACATTTGAGTTTCATCTCACATTTTGATGTCAGAATAAGTCTTTTGGTCTGGTGGTTGGGTGTGTATTAGTATACCTTTGGGACTTGGGTTCGAGTCCTCATGTGTGTTTTTTGAGGGGATTATTTTATTGAAGTTTTGTTTTGTTGAAAAAGTTTGATATTTGTTTATTAAATATTTATTTAGTTTAGATTTCCATTGATTTTTTTATTTTTATTATTTATTATTTTCGGCTTCTATTCTTCTTTTTTGGGCTTTCCACGTTCTCTCTTCTCATTCACCATGGTCTATTTTCTCCCTCTTTTCTGCTTGGATTTCTTGCCTTTTTTGGTAAAAAATCAAAAGAAGAACGATTTTGATTCAGAAAGCTTCGGTTCTCTATCATCAAGTCGGCGTCTGGTAGTTTTGGTCGTGAGGCTGATGTGAGATTCGTAAATCTTTTAGTTTTTTTTTTGAATTGAGGATTCAATTTGGTGGTATGCTATAATTTCATCTATGTTGGAATCTTTCCCTTTCATTTTGAATTTTTGACTTGTTCTGTGGAATTTGGCACTGTTTGTGTGTTTGGGAAATGGACCTTCTGAAAGGTTGTTTAATGTGGTGTTGGCCGAAAATTGGGTGTAATTTTGATATACTTTTCGGTTGTTAAGGTTTAGGGTTCATTTTGATGTCACAAAATCGAGTTTTTGGCCAAATTCAGTGTGGTTTCGTGACCACACGGGTGGCCACATGAGCGTGTACCCCACATGGGAGGTTAACAAGGTAGTGTGCAATTGGGATTTTGGGTTTTTGGGTTAATTTTGATGCGACACGGCCTGGTAACACGGTCGTGCGGCCAATTTAGGGATTTAGGGGTCCCACACGGGTGTGTGTCTTGGACACACGGCCATGTTTGGTGGGCACAAGGGCGTGTAAGACCCTCACATGGTCGTGTCTGCCCTGTATTATATTTAAACACAAATGGATAGAGAGTTACATGGCCCGTTCATATGGCCATGTACCTAGGACACACGGGTGTGTGCCATAGCCACATGGGCGTATGCCTCTTTCCACATGAGCGTGTGTCCCTCCACATAGGCGTGTTGGCTCCCGCACGGCCATGTGGCCCTGTTACACATTTTTTCGTTCCTTGCTAGCTTAATCCACTTTACTTCTTGTGTTGCCCAATGCTTGCTTGTCTTTCCGTATAAGAACTAGGGACTTTGACATGGCTTGGAGTCGTATGATTATTTGTAAGTGTAGTATTAAATGGTTGAGTAGTGCAAGCATGTTTGTAACATGCTTGTGAATTGATACCTCATCCTATGTTAGGACCTGAGGGAGTTTGATAATAAGCTTGTGTGTGTTTGCAAGAGCATTTCCAATTCTATACTCTATATCCGTATTTCTGATCTTCAATTGCGTGCATAACACTATAGCTTGGATTCTGTATTTGATTGGTTGTATATGAGCTTCTCTATTTGAGTGATTGATGGTGTTTAAAGTGCATTTCTGATTCTGTCTGACTGTTTGTACGTTGTGTTCACTAATTCTGTATATTTCTCTGCATACATATATTTGCATAAAACATTTAGGGTTTGGTTGTGAAGAGAAAGAAGACTGAACTGTATATACGTCAGCTTTGCTACGTATTATTATCTGATCTATAGTTTTAACTGCAACATATCTGTATAGCAGTTTACCGCAATGCACTGTATTGTATATACGTTAACTTTGCTGCGTGTTATTATTTGAGTTGCCTAGACCACATACATGGTGTGTAGGGTTGGATGGGCCTTTCGAGGTCCTATGTGGTGTGTTTGGTTGGATGAGCTTAAATAGCTTTTATGGGGTGAGATTGGGGGATGGAGAGGTGATTTGGCTGGATGGGAGGGTTTTAATACTTGATTGCATTTATACGCATCTAGAAGTGAGGTCATTGTCTGTAATCTATCTGTTCGTTATAACAATTACGACTATTCTGGGTGTGTGCATTGAGGTGTGATGATGAGTGCTTTTGTATTGACCCATTGATGGGTTTATTTGTTGAGTATTCTGTGTGTGGTTTGGTGTGCTTGACTGTTACGTTTGGTTGGGGGCATTGGTTCCAAGTTTGCTTTCTATTTCTGCGTATCTCTGTAAGCACTTTTCGTCATTGGACTACTGTTTGGTTTTGATCTATATAATTTTGTTGATAGATACATTTTGAACTCACATTGAGGTCGTGTAGCTCACCCCCTTAGTGTTTCCCCTTACAGTTACGCTCAATTTCTGTAGTTTGGGCTCGGCATGCCGGAGGTCTCAGACAGTCACGATAAGGAAACATGTTTAAGAGTCTTCTTTTCGATTGCTATTTTGGTAAATGGTCTTGAAATGTAAATAATTATAGGATATGTGGTACAATTTTAATTTAGTTTTTCATAAATGGATTCCTTAGGACTGAGAATTTTGTAATAATAGGATTTTATATGTAAGAGTTTTTACTAAATTTAAATATTTTAATGTTTTTCGATTTGTTAAACTAAAATTTCCAACGATCACTTCGGTGATCAATGTGACCTCCGAAATTCGGTCTAAACTCCTAGGCCGGGTATTGGGGCGTTACACCAATATTGAGACTTTTGACACTTTTTGATCAACCGCAGTGCAAATCCCGAGCCTGAAAATGTTAATTTGTATATGCCCTTTTCTTTAGTCCTGTACCGCACAATCATAGATTTCTAGCCATACGTATTGAGGGTTAAGTAAATACATCATGGTGGAGTTTGTAAAACTAGAGTGAGCTAGGAAAGATTGGTGTGATATATGAACTATAAGTTAGCCTAATGTGCGAAACAAAAAGAAAAATCCAAAAAAGAGAATTGGTACGAGTAGAAAATGTCTTAAACTAGTAAAAAAAAATTCATGAGTGAGATGTATTGAAAAAGAGAAAAGTCACAAAGTCACAAAAGAAAAAAAAAGACTCGTTCATTAGTGCACAAAAACTCATAAAGTTAGCCATAGTTACTATGTCATGCTATGACTTCCTATATATGGAGAGACAACAAAGGTGAGAGAAAAAGAAATAAGGCTGTAACAGCCTGTTTTTAGGGTTAATCAGAATAGTGATTTCAAGACCACAAATTTGACTTTAAAAAATTTATTTTCTTATTATTTTAATATTTACAACATGATATTAAGGTTGTGTGAAAATTTCGTGAAGAAATTTTACCGTTTGAGTGGTTAATTTTGTAAAAAGGACTAAATCGTGTAAAGCGCAAAAGTTGAGTTCTATTAGCTAAAGGTGTCTAATAGCTATAGAGCATTAAATTAAAGGTCTTTATGTTGATATTAGACCATTGACATGTTTAGTGGACATTAATGGGCATGAAATGGATGTTTAACATGCTTATTAATTAAGGATAATATAGTAATTTAGGAAATAAATAAGTTTAATAATAAAAAACATTTGTATCATCTTTCTCCTTCAATTATCCATCGAAAATGAAAAGTTTGGACAGCCATGGAAGCTTGAGTATTCGGCCAAGCTTGGAAGTTAATTTGGTGAGTGGTTTTTGCCTGATTTTTAATGATTTTTATGTTTTTGAGATCGTTGCTTCATAATCCAGCTAGGCTATACCTCTAATTTTAAACCTGTTAAAGTATTTGAATGTTTCCATTGTTGAATGCATGAGTATTTTGATAGTTGATGATGGAAAATAAATTATTGTTGTTGGATATACATGTTTTGTAAAGTGAATTTTGGTAAAAATGTCAATTTTGGACTAAATTGTGAATTGTTGAAATTATGTGGTTGAAAGTGTGATTATTTGGAAAATATGGGCTGCTAAGGCAATAAGAAGAATTCAGCTAAGCACAGGTAGGATGAAATTGCATGGAATTGTGATTTTATGTGAAAAGGATTATATTGCAAAAATGTGAAATAATATGGGCAAAAGTGTAATTTTTCCAAAATGTGTAAATTGTGTTAAATTGGATGAATTAATGATTAAATAAGAAAATTTTGTTATTATATAGATTGAGAAAAATGAGATTCGGATCTAGAACGGGGGAAAACAAAGTATTAGACTAGTCGACCTAATTTGTCGTTATAGCGAAAGAGGTAAGTTCGTATGCTAATAAACGTATTTAAATTGTGTTATAAATGCTTATTTATCATTGAATTTAATTGAATTATATATGTTTCATTATCATTGAATTGGTATGAATGTTGAACGAGCAAATATGAGCAATAATCGACGAAGTTACGACATCGAAAAGTCCCGTACGAACCTTAGGAATATTATAGGATACAAATGTCATGACATTAGGATTACCGAGATGTGATTACATGTAATACCATGTCTGAGACATTGGTATTGTATTGTGATTACTTGTAAAACCATATTTGGGACATTGGCATAGTTATATGATTTCGTGTAAGACCTTACCTAGGACAGTGCCATCGATATGTGATAACATGTAAGACCATATCTGTGATATGGCATTGTATGAGCTTTATGTGATTTCCGAGTATCCTTAATGATTCCGAATGGTTCAACCAGCATAGTTAAGACGATAAGGAAAGTACAATTGAATTAAGTGATACATGTTCATACAGAACTTACATGAGAATCAAATGAAGGTAATTTGGTAAGTTTTTAGTGTATCGTGTATATGAGATGAGAAAGATTTATGTATAAGTATGTTCCATGCCAAAATGTGTTTATTTGGGTACAATAAGGTATGAATTGAATGATATGTGAGATATGAGTTATAGTTGTTTTAAATAAATAAACATATGGCTCATAGTGTGCGAAATACCGTTATTTGATGATATTTCACATAATTTACTTGGCTAAAGAAAAGGTGATGGTAATTGAATTGAATAAAGTTTAGATATATAATTGCTTATGCATATAAAGATGTGAATGAATTGATAAGAAGTATTCAAACCATATGTATTTTGAATGAATAAACTTATTAAAATCTTGATTAACTATGTGCATGAATTCGAGATAGAATGGTGCAATCATATGAATTATATCATGTTTGGAATAATGGTCTTAAATGCAGTTATTTAATAATATGAGTTTATTACCATACGAGCTTACTAAGCTTTATAGCTTACTTTGTGTTGTTTTTCTATGTTTTATAGTGATTCAGACGTTTGCTCGAGTTGGAAGTCAGAGGGGATAGCATCACACTATCCGATTTTTTATTTTTGTATTTATACACTTGTGAATTGGTTATATGGCGTGTATAAGCTTGAGTCTTTTTTATAAAGATTTTGGTGATGTATTTGGCCAGTTTATATGGCTATTAATGACTTATGTTTGATGTGTAATTTGCCTTATGTAATGGCATAATTTGGTATGGTTGGTGATGGTTCTAGATGATCATTTGGCTATTTGGTAAATGTTGAGTATTTACTTATGAAAAGCATGAATTTGGACTTAATAAATGAATGGTTAATAGATGTTTTATGAGTCAAGCTTTGTTTGTGATTGATGTAGTAAATATATAATGAAATAGGTTGTATTGATAAGTATGATATGTACTTTGGTATATGATTGAATAGGTAAGTAAT
This sequence comes from Gossypium hirsutum, assembly GCF_007990345.1. Taxonomy (NCBI): domain Eukaryota; kingdom Viridiplantae; phylum Streptophyta; class Magnoliopsida; order Malvales; family Malvaceae; genus Gossypium; species Gossypium hirsutum. The sequence goes on along the minus strand of NC_053429.1, from coordinate 51,808,248 downwards.
GAGGAATGAATCATGCTAGTTAGTATGTGTTGGAATGCACAAATGATATTGATTTGAGTAGTGAAATGGTTGAAGATGAAATGGCATGATTTGTATATGGTTGCCTATAAGTGCATTGAAATGGTATGAAATGATGTGGTTTAGTTATGCTTGAGGAGGGTAAGAAATGTGGCTTAAACCAAGCCTAATTTCACCCACAAGGTTGAGCACACGGGCGTGTGACTCGACCGTGTGTCTGCTGTAACTTAATTAATCAAGTAAGTGAGTTATACGGCTTAGACACACGGACGTGTCTATTGGCCGTGTGTGACACATGAGATATCACATGGGCGTGTGACCAGCCGTGTGACCCAAGCCAGTTTACCCTCTAGTTTTCCCACGGCTATGACACACAGGCATGTCTTCAATCGTATGGTGCAAGTCAGTATGTATGCCCTATTTTCACACGGCCTGTGACATGGGCGTGCTAGTATTCTGTTTCTACTGGTTATTGCTCTGTTGAATACATGAAGGTTATACTACTTCTGTTATTGTTGATTTCAGTATTTATAAGTGATGTTTTTCCTTCTAGAAATTTTCTGGGATATCATCGGGATCTTTATCATTCTATATGGGTTGTAATTTCCAGAAATTCTGTATAGTTCAACATTTTAAGATTTCGCTACCTCAATTTTACTAGGATTCTATGTAATTAATTGCAAGAGATATTCTTCTAACAGAGATGACTATATCTATTATTATTATAATTTCTGGTTTGATCACGGGAGTACAGTGCTACCGTCATCAGATTATAGAGGTAGTGTTGTTGTATTGGTTGATGAGGAAACCATATTTGATTTTCTTTTGTGCTCAAAATGCATTATTAATAGCTAGGATTTTACCTATTTATATGGTTTAGACGTTGGTCTTATTATGGCATTATGATTTTTATATGATGGAAGTGGCTTCAGTATAGTTCAAAGCTTCAATGATTAATAGATGAGATAGCTTTATTATATAATCCTTTCTAGTTTCTTGAAAGAGGATTGACATCGGCAAAAGTGTAAACGGTGAAAGATCAAGCTCAAATTTGTATATCGGTTATCATTTCCAGGTAATCTTGATAAATTTCAATGAGTTGAAAGCGGGATGTTATGATATGTTTGAATTATGCAATTTTTAAAGATATTTGATTAGTAAGCTGAAGAAAATTTCGATAATTGTATGTCTGAGTTATCTTGACAAAAAGAAGAAAGGTTTTCTTTGAAAAGTTTTTATTTGATAGCTAAGACCGATCTTAAAGAATTAATCAAGTTATTTGTATTTGAATCTATCCACAAGGCTTGAAATAAATATTTTTTAATGTCCAAGGGTAAATAGATGAATGGTTTAAATGATGAATTCATATTCTAGAAGACATAATATAGAATTATATCTATCAGAACGGTTCTATTTGAGAAATGTTATGGTAAATTAAAGTTGTTTCGATTGTGGAAGTTCTTATTTGTGTCAATTTTGATTTGGTTTAAATATATGCTAATAAAGTTATAAACAGATGAAGATATTTTTAACTGAAGCATTAGTTCTGGTTTAGCCTGAGTCGGTAAAGAGTTAATGATTTTCTGTCATACGTCATTGAATGGTTTGAAATGTGTTCTAATACAAGAATATATAATGATAGCTTATGCTTACACATAGTTAAAGCTGTATGAAAAGAGTTTTTCGACTTATGAATTGGAGATGATTGATAAGGTATTCACATTGAATAGTCAGTGATATTGATAGTTTGGTGAGTAATGTAACCTATTTGTTGACCGAAAGAGTGTTTAAAATATTTAATGTTATAGAGAGATCTTAATTTGGGACAGCAAAAGTGGCCTGAACAGTTGAGTTAGAAACTGATTTTCATCCAGAAAAGAATGATTACAGTTACGGATATTCTGAGCAAGAAACCTTTGTGTGTTGTACGAGTGATGAAGACATGATTGATCTAATTGGATGATAAAAAGATATTAGTTGTGTTAAAAGCATTTAGTAAATTGCGGAGTTTAGAAATGTATCATGAAATTGCAAGGTAAAAAGGGGTTCAAGATAATTCAGAATTTCAGTTTGGAACCGATGATTGTTTTATGTTTCAAAATAGAGTTTGTGTACCGAGAAAAATCTAGAAAGTATGCAAAAATTGTTACAAATGGCTCACAGTGGTAATTATTTGTTCAATCAAGGAGTACTAAGATGTTCAATAATCTTAGACAGTTGTACTGGTAAATGATTATGAAACGAAATACTTCTAACTTTGTATCCAAATGTCTGATCTATCAACAAGTTAATGCTGATCATCAAGTGTTTTCAAGACTATTACAACATGTGTTGCTATCTGAGTAGTAATGAAATAGAATTTCGATGAATTTTGTAAAAAACAGATGTTATCTGAACTATTGATGACTATTTGAAGAAGTCTGCATATTTTATCTCCGTACGTACGAATTTCTCTTTTGATAGATTAGCTGAGTTATACATGTCAGAGATTTTCAGATCACAGTGTGCCAAACTCCATTATTTCGGGTAGAGACCTAAATTCTATATTGTGATTTGGTAGAAAACTACAGTAAGCTTTAGATAAACGGTTTCAATTTAGCATCGCACTACATTTTTCAACAGATGGCTAATTTGAGGGAAAGATTTAGATTCACAAGGTAATGTTTCGTTATTGTGTTTTAAAATTTGAAAGCAACTGAGAAAGACATGTACTATTGGATAAGCTTGCGTATAATAATATTTATGAGATGAGTATTAAGATAGCATTGTGACAGCCTTAATTTGACCCTAGTCAGGAAGTGTTTCGGGACCACTAAACCGAATTGTGAAAATAATTGAATGTTAAATTTCGTGCTTAATTTGTGTGAAAATGCATATGTGAATTTGTGGTGCTTTGATTGAAATTTATTGAAAGGGACTTGTGTGAGAATTTTGAAAATGTGCTAGGTATTTATGTGATGGCTTATTACTATATGGTTTAAAAATCATAAGGATGTGCATGTCAAATTGCCATTTTTTTATAGTGGCCGGCCATGTGGTTTAGTAGTTGAAAAAGTATAAATTTTATATGTATTTATATATATAAATGTATTATAATATGTAATAACAATTTTATATTATAATAAAATAAGTAAATGGGTGAAAAGAACAAGGTTAATCACTTTTGTTCTTCATTGACGATTTCTTTAAAAAAAAAGAGGGGATAGGAGAGATCAAACTTTCGGCTATTTTAGCATCCAAATTAAGGTATGTTTCATGTGCTATCTTCAAATTCTTGTGAAAATTTAGTTAATTACATAGTTTCCTACGTAGCCCATGTTAAAACTTTAGTTTTGGTTGAGGATATAGCATTCGGCCATTTACATGAGTTTTGCTAAATTATTGATAGTTGAATGTTGGTTTTAAGGAATGAATAATTGTGATTGTAATGGAGTTTCATGTTGCTTAGGTGATGAATTAAGCAATTTTTGCAATTGGACATATTGACGAGATGCAAGGAGTTTGTTTTATTATAAATGCAAATTCGGTCATGGAATTTGATGTATTTTCTTATTAAATTTTGATGAATTTCGTTATAGGAGAAATTAAGGATGAATTTGAGTTGCCTATTAGTGATTTGTATGAATCATTTAGCTAAGTGGGGTATTCGGCTAGGTCTATTTGAACTAATGTTTTGGTGTTAGCTGTTTAAATGATATTATTTTTGTATTAAGTTGAATTAGAAGATTGATAAATGTGTTAAAGATGACTCAAGACTTATATAAGCATTCGGCAATAGCTAAGGAGTGGGAATTTTTTATAGTTGATGTATATGTGTAATGAGTAGTGTTATATATATGTGACTTATTTGGTAATGGAAAATTTGGCTAAAATGATTAGGGTGTTTCTTGATAAAATATTTGCGATGGTTAAATTTGTGTATAAGAAAGCAAGATAAGCTACGTGAGTTTTGCTTGTGTATGTGAACTAGGTATAAGTTGAATAATTGGTCATTAGGGTTATATGATCATTTTGTGTTTGAGCTATAAGTGATTTTCATGGCTTGATAAGTTTTTGCCATTTTCGGTTATAAATAAATATGAAATTTGAATCATGGCATATTTATATAAATTATAATACATATTGAATTTGATATGTGATTGCCGAATGTGATTAATAAGTAAATAATATTGGTTGAGAATTAAACAAATCTCTTTGTTTTAATTAAGCTCAAGAGCAAAGAGGGTCGAAGTTGGATAGGGGAAAAGACAAAGTAATTGAGTAGCCTTTCCGTAACCGTTCAAGTATATCTGAGGTAAGTTTTGAATAGTCACATTTAGTATGTAATTGATAATGTCTTGATATGTGTATGATAACTGTACTGCGATCTATTCATTCTATTTGAATATAGTTGAGTGACAAATAATTTATGTTTAAGGCTTAAAGCTGAATAGACATTAGAAGTTAAGCTTGGAAAGTAAAATGGACATATATTCTTATGTATGTTATTGAGCCAAAAGTTATATGAATGGTGCCCATGTTATGCTATTATTCGAATGGAATAAATGAACTATGATTGTGAGATGTTATGTGAATTGAATTTTCTTGCGAATAAGTATGCATGACATTCAGTGATGTTTATCCGGACTTAGGGTCCGCAGGCTATGTACTGGAATTATATTCGGACTTAAGGTCCTCAGGCTATGTGCTGGAATTATAACCGGACTTAAGGTCCGCATGCTACGTGCTAGAAATATGTCCGGGCTAAAGTCCCGCAAGCTTCGAGCTGGTATTATACCGGGTTTAAATTCCCGCAGGCTTGTGCTGGTAATTGGTTTCAAGTTCTAAGACCTGATAGGCTTAATTCCAGTAAGTTAAGTAAGATTACGATATTGAATGTTCGCAGTAAACCATCGTCGAGTAAGTACTATACATTTAAGATGTTCAGGTACGTATTACTTACTCATCGGTGAATTGATTTCGAAGTGAATAATTAACATCGAAGAAGAATATATATATAAATATGATTGATGGTTATATTTGCGAATATGAGAATGATTTAATCGGTCATGGTATATTTGTATATGAATTATATGTTAAACTTTCTTTATGTACTCATGTACGTTCAGTCAATGATTTTGTGAATTAATAGTATTAAAGAATGATACTTAAGTGTGAATGATTGTTATATCTACGAGTAAAACAATGACCTATTCGGTCAAATGTTGTTAATATATGAAATTATTTGATTTAAATGCATCGTATGAACTTTAAGTAGAAGAAAAATATGTGCTGAGAAATCTATGTATATGTTTATGTGTATTCGGCCATGAAGCAATTTGAATTGAGAATAAGTCTGTTTAAATGAATGTTTCGATTTTCGATAAGTCTTTAATTGTTTGTGATGCTTAAAACTTACTAAGCTTTGAAAGCTTACTCTGTTCTTTATTTCTTTGTTTTATAGATTGTTGATTTTGGCCACCGACTCAGGGATCGTCAGCAGTTCATCACACTATCGATCTTTTTGGGTACAGTTATATTTTGGACTCGATATGGCATGTATAGGTTAGGCTGATGATAACGATGTTTTGAAATTGTAAATATTTTGGCCATACGAAAATGGCGTATAACTTAAATATCAGTATGTATTTCAGCTCGATCTCTGTTTATGTTTATTGACAATGTAAATGAGATAATTAAATGTTTAGTTCTGTAATACCTCTTAGCCTTAATCCGACGATCAGATTCGGGTTAGGGGTGTTACAAGCATTGTATGAGTATGGTATGGTTGCAATTATTGAACTCCATTGTATTGAATTGAATTTTGATAAAAAGAATTACGGGGTCAATGTGATTAGAAAGACTGAGGGGAAATGATAGTAATTCGTGACAGTCTAAAAGCAGTTTCAGATTGACAGAAAATATATGCGGGCTTGATACGTAAAAGCATTGAATTTCAGTTAGAAAATTGAGTATTTGTTAAAGTATTATAGTGGGAATAGAATATCTCGATGTAGCTACAAAAAGAAGTTGAGTTTGTGATTTATCGGGCTATATGAGATTATTGAGAGAATGAGACCGTATGAGATTACCATCAGAACTTGAGAAGATTCATAATGTGTTTCTTAAATATATGATGTGACGATAGAGATAAGATCTTTCTCTATAGTATCTCTTTAAGAAGTAGAAACTTAGCTTGTTATGACGTATAGCAAAGAACATATCAGAATTTTAGCTCGTGAGATTGAAAAGTTGAGAAATCTGAGGCTATGTGAGAAATTGATTAGGCTAGTGAAAGCAAGTCACTAATCTATTCTCTGATAAGATTTTCGGGGACGAAAATCCCTAAGGGGGAAATTTGTAACAGCCCATTTTTAGGGTTGATCAAAACAATGGTTTTGGGACCACAAATCCAACGTCAAAAAATTTATTTTATTATTATTTTAATTTTACAGCATGATATTAAGGTTGTGTGAATATTTCGTGAAGAAATTTCACCGTTTGAGTGGTTAATTCGGTAAAAAGGACTAAATCACAAAAAAGCACAAAAGTTGAGTTCTATTAGCTAAAGGTGTCTAATAGCTATAGAAAATTAAATTAAAGGTCCTTATGTTGATATTAGATCATTGACATGTTGAGTGGACATTAATGGGCATGAATTGGATGTTTAACATGTTTATTAATTAGGGATAATATAGTAATTAAAGAAATAAATAAGTTTAAAAATAAAACAAACATTTGTATCATCTTTCTCCTTCAATTCTCCACCGAAAATGAAAAGTTTGAACAACCATGGAAGCTTGAGTATTCGGCCAAGCTTGGAAGTTAATTCGGTGAGTAGTTTTTGCTCGGTTTTTAATGATTTTTACGTTTGTAAGATGTTGCTTCGTAATCTAGAAAGCCCGTACCTCCGATTTCAAAACTGTTAAAGTATTTGAATGTTGCCATTGTTGAATGCATGAGTATTTTGATAGTTGATGATGGAAAATAAATTATTGTCGTTGGATATACATGTTTTGTAAAGTGAATTATGGTAAAAATGTCAATTTTGGACTAAATTGTGAATTATTGAAATTATGTGATTATTTGGAAAATATGGGCTGCTAAGGCAATAAGAAGAATTTGGCTAAGCACGGGTAGGATGAAATTGCATGAAATTGTGATTTTATGTGATAAGGACTAAATTACAAAAGTATGAAATAATATGGGCAAAAGTGTAAATTTGCCAAAATGTGTAAATTGTGTTATATTGAATGAATTAATGATTAAATAAGTAAATTTTGTTATTATATAGATTGAGAAAATGAGATTCGGATCTAGAACTAGGGAAAACAAAGTATCAGATTAGTCGACCTAATTCATCATTACAGCGAACGAGGTAAGTTTGTATGCTAATAAACGATTTAAATTGTGTTATAAATGCTTATTTATCATTGAATTGAATTGAATTATATATTTTTCATTATCATTGAATTGATACGAATGTTGAACGAGCAAATACGAGCAAGAATTGACGAAGTTACGACATCCAAAAGTCCCGTAAGAACCTTAGGAATATTATAGGATACAAATGTCATGACATTAGGATTACCGAGATGTGATTACATGTAAGACTATGTCTAGGACATTGCTATTGCATTGTGATTACGTGTAAGACCATGTCTGGGACATTGGCATCGTTATATGATTTCCTGTAAGACCCTGTCTGGGACAGTGCCACCGATATGCGATAACATGTAAGACCATATCTGGGATATGGCGCTGTATGAGCTTTATGTGATTTTCGAGCATCCTTAACGATTCTGAATGGTTCAACAGGCATAGTCAAGACGAGAAGGACAGTACAATTGAATTAAGTGATACAAGTTCGTACAGAACTTATATGAGAATCAAATGAAGGTAATTTGGTTAGTTTTTAGTGTATCATGTATATGAAATGAGAAAGATTTATGTATAAGTATGTTCCATGCCAAAATGTGTTTATTTGGCTATAATAAGGTATGAATTGAATGATATGTGAGATATGAGTTATAGTTGTTATAACTAAATATACATATGGCACATAGTGTGCGAAATATCGTTATTTGATGATATTTCACATAATTCACTTTGCTAAAAAAAGTGATGGTAATTGAATTGAATAAAGTTTATATATATAATTGTTTATGCATATGAAGAAGTGAATGAATTGATAAGAAGTATTCAAACGATATGTGTTTTGAATGAATAAACTCATGAAAATCTTGATTAACTATGTGCATGAATTCGAGATAGAATGGTGCAATCATATGAATTATATCATGTTTTGAATAATGGTTTTAAATGCAGTTATTTAATAATATGAGTTTATTACCATACGAGCTTTATAAGCTTTATAGCTTACTTTGTGTTATTTTTCTATGTTTTATAGTGATTCGGACGTTTGCTCGAGTTGGAAGTCGGAGGGGATGGCATTACACTATTCAATTTTTGATTTTTGTATTTATACACTTGTGACTTGGTTATATGGCGTGAATTGGCTTGAGTCTTTTTTATAAAGGTTTTGGTGATGTATTTGGCCATTTTATATGGCTTATTAATGACTTATGTTTGATGTGTAATTTGCCTTATGTAATGGCATAATTTGGTATGGTTGGTGATGGTTCAAGATGATCATTTGGCTATTTGGTAAATGTTGAGTATTTACTTATGAAAAGCATGAATTTGAACTTAATAAATGAATGGTTAATAGATGATTTATGAGTCAAGATTTATTTGTGATTGATGGTAGTAAAAACACATAATGAAATAGGTTGTATTGATGAGTATAATATGTACTTTGGTATATGATTGAATAGGTAAGTAATGAGGAATGAATCATGATAGTTAGTATGTGTTTGAATGTACAAAATAGTATTGATTTGAGTAGTGAAATGGTTGAAGATGAAATGGCATGATTTGTATATGGTTGCCTATAAATGCATTGAAATGGTATGAAATGATGTGGTTTAGGTATGCTTGAGGAGGGTGAGAAATGTGGCTTAAACCAAGCCTAATTTCACCGTACACTATTGAGCACACGGATGTGTGACTCGACCGTGTGTCCGCTGTAAATTAATTAATCCCATCAGTGAGTTACACGGCTTAGACACATGGGCGTGTCTACTAGCCATGTGTGACACACGGGCTGTCACATGGGTGTGTGACCGGCCGTGCGACACAAATCAGTTTACCCTCCAGTTTTCCCACGGCTACGGCACACGAGTGTGTCTTCGACCGTGTGGTGCAAGTCAGTATGTATGCCCTGTTTTCACATGGCCTATGACACGAGCATGTGTGGTCGCCGTGTGAGGCACACAGTCTGTTCACATGGGTGTGTGATCCCTTTATGCATAAAAATTTTCTAAATTTCCCAAAGTTTTCAAATGTTATCAGTTTAGTCCCGAACCTCTTCCAAGTATGTTTTAAGGTCTCGTAGATCCTTATAAGGGACATTGTGATTATGTTTGATAAATGTTTATGTGATAATGGATTCATGTATGAGAAATGTTTGTTGTATGCTGTATTTGATCGGTAATGCCTCTTAGCCCTATTTCGGTAATGGATACGGGTTAGGGGTGTTACAAAGGCAATGAGCGGGAAAGGGTCACTAAGGGGGAAGAATATGGATCAATACAATGTGGCAAACTATTTTCGTGTTTGTAACCCTTTGATGCTTACTATTTTTGAATTCCATACTTTTCCTAAGCATTAGAATGTTACAAGTCAAAAAGCCCTAGGTGACCTAAATATCCTTATATATGAATGAACATCATACTAAATATTCACATAGACGACTATTTGTATCCTACTTAGATAATCAAAGTACTTGTATGATTTGTTGATAGATTTCTTGTAACACCCCTAACCCATATCCATCACCGGAATAGGGTTACGGAGTATTACAGAACTTAATACTTAAACAAACATATATTTCTCATACATTTTTCATATACAAACAAAAGTCATTCACAATCAATCATATTGTCCCTAATACTAGCCTTCGAGGCCTAAAACAAATATTAGAAGTGGTTAGGGACTAAACCGAGAACTCAGGAAAATTTTGGAAAAACATAGAAAAATTTTCAAAGAATAGGGGATACGCGTTCGTGTCACAGGCCATGTGGACATTCAAAATGCGATCACATGGCCGTGTCCCAGCCCGTGTCTTATCCTGTGTAACTCACTGACTTGGGTCACACAGCCAACCACACGCCCGTGTGACTAGCTCGTGTACCCTTCAAAATGGCCTCACGCCCGTGTGTCAAGCTGTGTGTTAGGTCGTGTGAAAACTAGAGGGTATACTGACTTATGCCACACAGTCAAGTCACACAGCCATGTTACCTAGCCATGTGTCACACACGACTGGGACACATGCTCGTGTCTCTACCTATATGGACAAAAATAAGCTATGCTTCAAGCTACATTTCTCACCCAAAATGATGTCAACCTAGGTTCAACAATGCACAAACAACCAATGCATAAATAGGCACTTATAACCAACCAATTTCTAGCCAAAATCATATACTACTAATACCAACAACCAAAATGCTCATAAGCATCCCAAATAGCCATTCAAATTCATACCAATTTCACATCCAAAAATCACCTAAATGATCAATCTCACCTATTAGACTTTGTGCCTAAATCAACATGCATACCACATTTTCTAATCAATCATTTTGTACTCAAAATACCAATTCACAACAAGGTATTCACATAGCAATTATAAACCAAATATCAAAAGCCCTTTACACATATATGCATAACCAAGTATACCAAAATAAGCCAAATCACATGGCTATACACATAACCAAAACATACATCATTTACAAGCCAAATCAATTGGCTATATACATTACAAACATATAGGCCATATTAACCACAACACCTATACATGCCATATAACCAAATACACAAGTTCAAAAGTACCAAAACAAAGGCTAGATAATGTGATGAGATCTTCGACAACTCCCAGTCTGAGCAAGCTTTGAAATCACTATAAAACATGAAAAAGTAAACAGAGTAAGCTATTTAAGTTCGTATAGCAATAAACTCAACTAACCATATGAACACAATTTAAGTAATCAAACATATCATAATATAACTCATATTGATCCACAAACCTATCACATATTCATTCACAAGTTTCGTAGATTCAAAGCTTATATGATTCACATACATACCTGTTATGATACATATCAATCACTTATTCTTTCATGCCATCATTATACCCTTTTGAACCATTTGGAATAATATCGGATACTGGGGAATCTCTCACCCTAAGTGCCAATACATAGTCGAAACCATCTTAATCTCATATCTCATATGTTAATGCTCATCTCGAGCTGTCACCGGGTCTGCTCACACAAGCTGAAGGTCAAAATGTAGCTACATGGTGTTGCTCACAGAAGCTGATGAGTAACCGCAACACATGCTAGAAAACTCAGCCACCGGTAGAACGTACGGACCAGCACCCAAAACACAACAACCCCTAATGACATGTCATTTGCATCCTATCTATTCCTAAGGTTCAACCGAGATTTCACACGTCGCCAAATATTCGTCAAATATTTTTGTGAAGTCGTATTCATCAATTTTACAATAATAAAGCATTTAAAACACAATTATATTAACACATATTAACATACGAACTTACCTCGAATTAATAATCGAGCTATCAATCCACTATTTTGTTTTTCCCCCGATCTAAATCCGAATGTTGCTTTTCTTGATCTATATATAATCAAATTTAACTTATTTAAATATCATTCTATTTGATTTAACCCAAAAATCATATTATGGCAAAATTACACTTTTGCCCCTTAAATTTTAAATTATTTACAATTTAGTCCATAGCTCATAAATGAAAAATTCATGCAATTCCATTTCAACCCATATTATTTGAATTCTATATAGACTTATAGAAGCCCAAAATTTTCATTATTTCACACATTTCACCTTGAATTTTACATATTTTACAAATAAATCCCTAATTTGCAATTTCAACCAAAATCACTTAACAAATGTTGTTTATCTAACAAAAAACCATTCATTTTCTACCATTAAACTTCAAAACACATACATATTCATCAATGGTAAAACCCTAGACTTTTAACAGTTTTGCAAATTAGTCCCTGGGCTAGCTAGATTAAGCTACGACTCCAAAAACATAGAAATAATTAAAAACAGGATAAAAAAATCACTTACATGCAATAGATTAGTGTAATCGAATGTTAAAGCTCCTTCAATGGAGTTTCCACCTTATTTTTGGTAGAAAATATGAACAAACAAGGTGATTCTTTTGTTTTCTATATTTTACTATCTTTTATTTATGATATTACGTTTTTAACCTTTAATATTAACCTTTGAAAACACATATATCATGTCCATAAATGTCCACTCATTATAACCATGGTATGATTACCACTTAAAACCCTTAACCATTTAATTTCATAGCCAATTAGTACCTTTAACTTTTGGAACTCTAATTTTGCACCTTTTGCAATTTAGTCCATATGAATTAATCATGCAAACAGTAAAATTTCTTAACGAATTTTTATACTAGACTACTAACATGTTGTAGACATTAAAATAATAATAAAATAAATATTTTGATCTCGGATTTGTGGGCCCAAAACTACTGTTCCGATTGATTGAAAATGGGCTGTTACATTTCTATAGGTGAGAACCTTAATACTTGTATATTTTGTAACATATTGAACTTAGATGTTCGTGATCAAAAGTGGTAAGTCAACTACTCATCATGTTGAAATTGTTATAAACGTAAAATGCCTAAGTTATATGCTCCAAAATCAATACTTGTACGATAATTGCTCAAGGGTTGTCATTTTCATTTTGTCATCTTTATTTATGTTGCTTGAGGACAAGCAATGACTTAAGTGTGCGGGAGTTTGATCTACCGTAATTCGGTGTAGCAACTTAAACTAGTTTTCACATTTATGGAGCTTGAATACAAGCATTTTCGTTATGTTTTAATTTAGTTTCTTTAGTTTTGTTTACTTTTAATAAAATGTGCACATCCAGTCTTTTATTAACCTTAAGGGCTAAATGAGGCCTAAGGGAGAGCTAGCGTACTTTTTGAGTGTGCAATAGACAATTAGAGGGCATTTAGGGTCAATACTAGACGCTATATCGCAACATGAGGGATCCAATGTCACAACTAGAGAGCAGAATAAAGAAAGTGAGAAATTGCCTTCAATGTCGTGACACGGGCCGAGGGTGTCATGACATACCCTTGAAGATGGCTACAGAGGAACATGCTGGTTGCCTTCAATGCTGGTTGCTGGTTGCAAGTGTACACAATCGCAACAAGTAATAAGGTGATAAGTAAATGTCGAGTTATCGTACCCACAGGGACTATGTAAGAAAATATTTATGAAATGTAATTAAAAACACTTTGGTGCAGGAAAATCATTTATTTTGAAAAAAGGTTTAATAAAACTAGATTTTAACTAAGTAATTAACTAAGAAAATTAAAAAGGTAAAAAGTCCAATGCTCGATTTCTAAAAAAACAAGTTCAATCAATATGACTTAATTGTGTTTGATCAATTACATTTCTTAACTTAATATTACTAAAACAATGTTTACGTTGTTACGAATAAATTCATGGCAACTTGGTAATTTGTTAACTATAGCACATACAGACTTACAAAATTAACTAATCTCTTGAACATATTACTATTCTAATTCAAACAATTAATCAATTTTAATAACTAAAAGATTAAGTGAGGTAACAGTACATCTCTATATTGAAATAATTTAATCACAAAATTCTGCAAGTTATGCAAGCCTAATGTATTGTTTAATACTATCACTAATTTAACCTTCAGCTACCTTATAAGATTAAACATGCACCAATTAAATATTGTGTCCATTAATTACAATTTCAATCTGCTTAATAATTAATTTAGTTGTTATATGACAATTTTAATGCAAGCATACATAAACATGAATTTATTTAATTAAACAAATCCACAAGGCCTATAACAACACAAACATGATTTTTAATAAATAAAGCAATAGAACGTAAGCAATCTAACATGAATTAAATTTAATCCATTTTAATTAAAATTAGAACAACAACATAACAAATATTCATAGACATGTTCGTAACAACAACAATAAGAATTAAAGGATAGGAAACTAGAATCAAATCTGGTGTTTCTCTGAAACCTGACTAGTTTGCTCTGCTCCTCCTTCTTTGCTCGTTCTATTGAATCGAGGCTTTTACAAGAAATTTAATGCTACTACCCAAGGTGGTTGAAGGTCTCTTTTCCAAGAGGGAAATCGACAAAGGGAAGTAGAATGGAAAATGGGAAACAAATGAGAGAGAGTGAATGAAAAAGAGAGAGATGTGTGGAATGAGAGGTGTGTTGAAATGAATAGATGAAGGGGTATTTATAGGTGGGATTGGCTGCTGATAATAGAAAAAAATCAGCAGCCTTATACCCCATTGGCCGGCCACACACGTGACAGGTTTGAATGTTTCAAACTTGCTAAATTTAGCTTGAGGCAAATCTTTAAAAGCACAGAAAGTGGAGATTTCAAGGAGGATTCAAAGGCTGACTTTCAAGTCTATAAATCAGCTATTTTGAGCTGATTGGGTTAGCATGTTGGACAGTTTTGGGCAACCTAATTGCTAGGTTGGATCAGTCTCTCATATTAGCACAACTGGCCCTCCTCTTCATAATATAATTAACAATAATTATTTAACCCAAAATAAATTGAATAAAAATTAAAATTAATTATATTATGTATTAATATTCATAATGTGGACCGTCTTTAGGCTGAAAAATTAATTCGCCTCGATGCTTCAAAAATCGCTTCCCAGATTTGTGCTTTAAGCAGTGTTTGCCTAGCCAATTTCAGTATTTTGCTAATCTGTTGAAAATAATCAAAATTTATTATAAAATTAATTAAAATTAAATATTTTAATAATTTAAGTACAATTTAATTATTTTATAATTATATTATATTTTTCGATAAGAATTACTACAAAACTACATGAATTGGAGTTAAAAAGAGCATGAAAAATTCTATATATTTTTGTGTTTCCACACCCCCAAACTTAATTCATTGCTCGTCCCGAGTAATGACAAATTGAAAAGAATTTCTTGGAAGCACCTTTGAAAAATTCCTTCAGAAAACATTTTTCTCAAAATTATGAATTTAGTATACTTATGCTCAAGAACAAGAATTTTGAGATTTATGTTACTTAAGTATACATATCGTTCAAATTAATCTCAATTATTGTTAGAAAAAATAGACTAAATGCTTTCCCAATAAAGACATGTTAAATCCCTACCAATTTGATTTTATTTCCTTATTTAAGATTAAGCTTCAATCTTCAAGTTTAATTTATGCCTTCATATGTTGAACATAGCAATTTCTCTCCACTAATGTAGGTAGCATAGAAAACTTGAATCAATAGGTCTTTTAAATAGGTTGTAACATGGCTGGGCAGGGGTAGGTAAAAGATAGATAAATTTAGGCTAAAAAATCCTAGACTCAGCTTGTATTGGACCTTCAGAATAATTACTGTAACACCCCTAACCCGTATCCAACTCCGGACAGGGCTCGAGGCATTACCAAGACTTTACACTTTCGGTACAGGAACTCAGGTCACAAAATTTCATTTAAATTTAAAACCTTTCAATCATGAACATCTCGTCCCTTATATAGGCCTTCGAAACCTATAACATATCGGAAGGCAACATGGGACAAATTTGGGCTCGTTCGATTTCCCTAGGGCTCCTCAGAACATTTTCCTTAGCAAAAAGGGGCACACACCCGTGCAGGTGGGCCATGTGGACTCACACGCCCGTGGTCTCACCCCGTGTTCAAAACTTGAGCATTCTGTTAATTTAACATGGCCCAGACACACGCCCGTGTGTCCTACCCATGTAAAACTTCGAGCTAAAAATTTTTAAGTGCAGGGGACACACGGCCTTAGCACACGCCCATGGGAGAAAACCGTGTGTCACACACGGCCTAGACATACTCCCTTGTGTCCAACCATGTGGACTCTAATAGGCTATTTTCTAAGCCTAAAGTCACCCCATTCTACCTCTTATGTTTAGAAATTTCCAAGTTTGAGAGAAAACACAATTTTACATATGTAAATAATCTTAATAAAACTCATTGTATGGAAACTTCATATCATTGGTTTCATACATGATAGGTCATTTCCCATTTAGTGTTTATGGGTTCCCATGCTGCATTAATCCATCTGAAATTGGCTCGTTCAAGAGACTCATTGCCAATTGATAGCAACCCATCGTTTGTAAATAAAACCATGCATAAAATCGTAGGTCATAGCCTACTTAAATTAAGCCAACTTTCATGGCTACATACAAAGAGATAAATATATTTCTACATGCCTTCATTTGGCAAATCAAATGACACATATAACAAAATACTCAAAAAACACTATACATGCCATTGAACAAAATGAACAAAGTCTCGATACCAAAGCTTATTTAGTTGATAGTGTGTTGACTCTCCAGTTGTCCTCCAATCCTTTCGAGTCCTCGAGCTCTATGAAACATGGAAAAAGAGAGGGGTAAGCATTTACATGCTTAGTAAGCTCGAATAATCAGAAAGTAAACTTACCGAGTAATTAGCATACATCCATACTTAAATCATGGAATCATCTATTATAAAATGATTTCCTATCACATGCACTCAATCAATGAGTTAGTCACTTAACAAAATATCATGTAATTTATATAGATGAGTTCATCAATCATCATCTTGTTAGCATACATCATATTAACCCCGTTGAGTTTCTAGGAAATCTCGATGGAATACCCAGTATCCGTCAATTCTCACGAATGATCATTTTACATATATGCACTCCCGTGAACCTTGTATTTCATGGCGAAATTACCAGTCCAGGCTAAATTCCCCATATCATGAACTCGTAAGGTGATGTCGGGATTACCAGTCCAGGCTAAATCTCTTATAGTGAAAAACACCCTTAATGAGCTTGGATCTGAATTACCAGTCCAGGCTAAATTCAGACCCTCATCGGATTACCCGTCCGGGCTAAATCTATAGTGCACACATATTCTTCGGGAGGCTTGATCATTCAAGGAACACCCATCTGGGCTAGATTCCTTTTCATACTTGAGATCACGAATTACCCGTCCTGGCTAAATCCTTACTACAACACATGCAGGATCTCATTCCACATGTAAAACATGGTTTATCCATCGAATCCCCTTTTTAACCTCAACTGAGACGGTTATCAACAGTTCATTATCAAAGATGCATTTCATACATTTTCATGCCACCAATAAATTCAAATATCATGCATTCATAACATGTAATTATACATATTAGGGGTTTACTTTAAGTTATCCGAACTTACCAGGTACTTTCTCAAAAATGTGTTTTGGTTATTCTGAAACCTTACGTTTACCACGATCGACCTCCGGAATTTGTTCCTCGGGGTCTATATCAGCAAAATTAACCCATTAATATCCCACATTATACATTTTGAGTTTAATATCTACCCATGGTCCAAATGACCATTTTGTCCCTAACCTTTCATATTTTTATGATTTAGTCCCTAGGTTCGTATAATGAAACACATGCACTTTCTACCTTACCCAGGCCTAGCCGAACACTTTTCCTTCTTATGTAGCCCACATTATCCATTAATTTCTCATTTCTATCACACATTTACATCTTTTGCAAAATGGTCCCTACAAGGGTTTCTTATGAAAATCGACTAGAAAAAGATGTTTAACACACATTAATCTTTCATATTCCTCCATAATCTATTAAAATACAAGCAACTCATGCATGGGTAAAATTTTAAACATGAACCCTAGCATGAAATTTGGATAGAAATGGAGAGATCAAGCTACCAGGATTTCAAAAATACAAAGAACGTTAAAAACGGGGCTTAGGAGCACTTACTATTAAGCTTGAAAATGTTCAAAACCCTAGCTATGGTGTCTCTTCAATTTTCAGCAGCCATGGAGAAGAAAATGGCTGATTTTGGCTTGATTTTTCCCATTTTAATTCATTAAAATGACAAATGACCAAAATGCCCTTATGCCCTTTCTTTAAAATTTCATCCATGCAAGCCCATTTTTGTCCAAAAATTTAAAATTTGGGCAAATTCCTCTCCAAGACCTTTTAATTCATAATCTAAAGCAATATCATACGAATTTATTCTAGAAACCAAGTTTTTTAATTTATTCAATTTAGTCCCTGATTTCCAATTGGACACCTTATACTTAAAATTTCTTCATGAAACTTTAACACATGCATATACTCATATTCTAGGCTTCATAATAATCATAAAATAAATATTTTGATGTCAGATTTGTGGTCCTGAAACCACTATTCGACTAGGCCCTGTCTCAGGATGTTACAATTACCTTCAATAGACCAATTTATTTTTCTTTTAGACGCCCTTTTGTACATCTATTTCTTTCAAGTACATATGCCCTTTCTTCTTTTTTTTTTACATGTTTGATACTTCTTTTCAACTCCCCCAAACTTATTTTCAAAGAATATTCTGAATAGTGTTGAGTCTAGTGTTTGGGACAATTTAAAGATAATTATGAGAGAAGTGATGGCTGAATATTGCAAAGGTTTAAATAAAATTAGGCCATATAGTCTCAAAGTAGGGTTTCAAGGGGTAAAAATTCATCAAGGCTGGCTTGAAAGGCTCAAATGGTCCAATCAAAAATTGCCTAAATCATTTTTAGCATTCCATGCTTCCTAGGATTTTGCCTCAAGAAATTACTAAGTCAATTCTAGAGACTTAAACTTTCATGCATGCCTAGCTTTCCTAAGGAACTAAAAGTTTTATGCTATGATTTACATACTTTATTAATAGTACATTTGTGTCATAATTCAGCTAACATAACAATTATTGAAATAATAGAACTTTATTCATACTAAAGTTTAGCATACTTAACAAAATTTCAAGTTTTTGAACAAAATATAACCTAACCATAATTAAAAGAAAATTTCATTCTAAGAGGAAATAATTTCAATTTTTTTGTCCCCCTACTTAAGATGAAAAATGTCCTCATTGTTAGAAGTGAATAGATACTATACATCAGGTAGGATTCTAGAAAAGAGGAGGTGAGTCAATTTGACTGTTTAAGTACCAAGCTCTCTCTAGATCCAATCCTAGACATGTATATATCTATTGCCACATTTTATACTTTGCAACTTGTTCATTTTTATTTATGATTTCCACCCCTTGTTTTATTATGCGAGAAACAAAAATCCTAATAGAACCTAATCCTAAAACATTAAATAACCTAGGAAAGAAAATTAAATAAAGTAAAGATCCCCCCTTTTATTTATTTGTAGATCCCTCAGAATCTGACTCATTTTTTGCTCCATTGTATTTGTTTTTGCATGAATCACTTTGTTCCCTTTTTGATATTGGTTCAAATATAAAACCTAGAAACTTAGGCACAAAAATAAACGGGTCATTGAATATTTTCATAAGAGTGCTTCTCATTAAGTTATCCCATATTTTTGGAATATCTCCAGTAAGCTTGTTGCTGGAACTGCATATGTTGCATTATGTCCATCAACTTTGACAGTTCATCTCGAAGATCTGGGCGAGACGATTGTGTTCTGAATGTTGAGGTTGCCACGTCAAGTTTGGTTATTGGTTCCATAGGTTCTGCCTTATCAGGGATTTCAGTTGACTGCATTGGTTTGATCTCTGTGGGATCTTCTTCTTTAGGATCCTCCCTCACATCAACTTGTTGTTGTAGAACAAAATCTCTGGCTATTCAGTAGAGGTCTCAGTCTGTGATTGTGCCTTGGCTATAACCTATCTTCTTTACGTTTGCAACAATTTTAGCTTTCAAGCAAAAAATTGTCATCGTAAAGGGAAAGTAAGCTGGGCCAAAATGTCTAATGGCACAATTTTGCATTTCTCTTAGAATGATTTTTCCCACATCAATGGTCTTTGCTGTTAAAATCGAGTATAACAAGACCATTCACGCAAATAAAATTGTGGTTCCATGTGAAATAGGCATAAGGCTGAACCAAATGAAATAGAACCATACCTTCACTAGTGGTGTCAAATATTCTCTACGACAAGTGTGAGTTCCATGCTTTGAACAATCCACTCAGTACCCAAAACTGTAAGTTCCTCGAGAATTTCTTGTAGATTTTTAGCCTCAATATTTCTCATCAAGGAAGAATATTTGTCGTCTTGAAAATCAGGTGATTCAAAGAATTCAATAATAATGTTTGAGCTTATTGGTACCTTGATTCCTCCGATAGAAACTTCCATTAATTTGCTTGAGGTCAAATTCACACAAAATTCATGAACTAAGTCTTCATCTACACCAGGTATTTTCTCACAAAACAACTCACAATTGAGAGCTTCAGCAATTTGTTGAATGTGCGCCATGAAATTGATATAGTTGCTTTCTTTCAGTGTAAAGCCTTTTTCAGGGAGCATTTGCTGATTTTTGAAGATGCTATCATATCTTGCTTTGGCTTTTTCACAGTAGAATTTGTTTTGTGAATCTTCAACTTGAGCAGAAGCACGAGTTCTTTTGTGAGGCATGATTAACCTGAACATAAGATGAAAACAAATATTTTTTCAAAAATTTAATTAACTTAAAATTTTAACAATTCATGAAATTTGAAAGGGTAAATAATTAAATTAAAATTTAAGAGAAAAAGAATTTCTTACCACCTTTGTGCAATGAAAAATAATAACCTAATAATAAAAATTAAATTGGGAGCAAAATAATTCGAATGAGGGTTCATTGGAAGATTATTGTGATAACGGTAGCGGCAATTTTTAATGGTGGTGTAACGCCCCGTACCCGAGACCGTTGTCGGAGTCGAACACGAGGTGTTAACGGACTTAATTCATTGCTTAAACAGCTCATACAATTTATTTTAAAATTTCCAGACAAGCTGTCTAACTGCATCACAGTCGCTTTAAAAATCATATCTCGAGTTCCGAAACTCAAAATCCAATTCCGTAAATTTTTTCTGAAACTAGGCTCATATATCTATCTAGTAATTTTTTTCTAGAATTTTTGGTCGGGCCAATTAGTACAGTTTATTAGTTAAAATCTCCCATG
This sequence comes from Gossypium hirsutum, assembly GCF_007990345.1. Lineage (NCBI taxonomy): Eukaryota > Viridiplantae > Streptophyta > Magnoliopsida > Malvales > Malvaceae > Gossypium > Gossypium hirsutum. Next base: position 51,787,116 of record NC_053429.1, on the reverse strand, counting down.
TTTCAGGGTTCGACTACTCTGACCTCTGTGTATTACGAATCAGATATCTCCCTGTACAGAGCTTCAATGACTATTCCGTTTGTTTCTAATAAAACTAGACTCAATAAGGAATCTGTACATATAAAGCATGACTTCTAATTATCTTTTTAAAATTTATGGTGAATTTCCAAAGTCAGAATAGGGGATCCAGAAATCGCTCTGGCCCTGTTTCACAAAAATTTAAACATCTCATAAAATATAACTCATATACCTGTTTTGTTCCATTCATATGAAAATAGACTCATAATTATTTAATTCCATATTTTATTCATCATCTAATTATATCTCTACTATTTTTAATGATTTTTCAAACTTATGTCACTGCTGCTGTCTTAATCTATTTTATGGTAAATTTTATCTATTTCATGGTTTCCATGGATTAGCTAGTAATTTGACATACATAACACCAAATATGATCATGATTAGCCATTCCAATGGCTAATCATTACCAAGCATTTCCATACCACTCAATAACCATATCATAAGACCATATATACAAAATGATTATAATGCTATACATGCCATACTCAAAATATACAAGCCATTATGCCAAGATGGTATACGGATAGTGTGAGCGAGCCTCTGACCGTTCCCGATTTCTGAGCTGGCTTATCAAAACTACAAGGAATGAAAAGGAGGGAGTAACCATAAATGCTTAATAAGTTCACATGCAAATAGCAAGTAACATAACCATATAAGCAAACATAAAACATCATTTGCATAATCATCACCAAGACATTCATATCACATTTTCATTTATCATCTTACCATATTGTTGTTATATCGATTTTTCAACCCGAGGGTTAAGTACATACCTGTTCAAAGTACCCATTTCACAACACTTACCAATACGTCCCTTTCATCTTGAGATTTCTCTATTTCAGTAGAACTTTACCCGTTGAACACATCGGAATATAATTCGGATACATGGAAAGTTTGCACATAAGTGCCACATATGTAGCCAAGCTACCATGTAACCCGCCCATAAGCGAACTCGGACTCAACTCAACGAGCTCAGGCGTTCGTATCCATAAGTGAACTCGGACTCAACTCAACGAGCTCGGATGCCTAGTTACATCTCACGAACTCGGACTCAACTCAATGAGTTCGGACGCTCGCATCCATAAGTGAACTCGGACTCAACTCAGCGAGTTCGGATGCCCAAATATCCCAGTGACATGTCACTTGTATCCTAATCTATTCCTAAGGTTCAAACGGGATTTTTTCCTCAATCTCACATCTTTTCCGTCTTCCACGGAATATCGAAATTGATACTTCGGTGATAGTTCATACTCATCAAGTAATTCACATAATTACATATTATTCAACAATAACCACAAAGCATAATATTTCATGATAATAATCGGCATCATATCATATAAACAACATTAAATTGCTTAAAATGACAATTATGTTACTACATTTACACATGAACTTACCTCGTATGCGAAAATGGCTACTTTTACCATTTCGTCCACAACTTGGTATTTTCCCCATTTTAGCCCGAATTTTAGTTTTCCTTGCTCTATCATTTAAAATATAGTCTAATTAGGACTCACATTATTCAAATTGACCCAAAATCATATTTTGAAAAAATTACAATTTTGCCCCTAAACTTTTGCATATTTACACTTTTGCCCCAAAGCTTGTAAATTAAACTTCAACCTATTTTCTTATGTTTTATGACATGCTGATCATTTTTCCCTTCTATGGCAACATCAAATTCTCACTCTAACATGTACTTATGACTATTAGGTATTTTTACCGATTAAGCCCTTTTGGTCGTTTTCACTTAAAACCGAGTAGCACAAGTTGTCTAACATAATTTAAAACCTCATATTCTATCATAAAACACCAAAATACACAAATTTCACCTATGGGTATTTTTCCAAATATAAACCCTAGGTTAAATTATTGCTAGCATAAGCTAAATCGAGCTACCGGGACTCCAACAATGTAAAAATCATTAAACACGAGGCTAGAACGGACTTACAATCGAGCTTGGAAGCTTGAAAAACCCTAGCCATGGTTTCTCCTTGCTATATTCGGCCATGGGGTTGAAGATGAGCAAAATTGGCTTTTAATTTTGTATTTTAATTCATTTTACCCCTAAATGACCAAAATGCCCTTAGTACTAAACTTTCCAAAAATTCCATCCATGTCCAATTTTTGTCCAAGACTTAGAAATTGGTAAAATTCTATTTAAGACCTCCTAATTAATATTTCAAAACAATTTCATACTAGAAACTTCTAGAATACAAGTTTTGCAAATTATTCGATTTAGTCCCTAATTTCAATTTAAGCACTTTATGCATAAAATTTCTTCACAAAATTTTCACACAATCATGCAATCATATATAGACCTTAAAATAATCATAAAATAATTATTTCTATCTCGGATTTTGTGGTCACGAAACCACTATTCCGACTAGGCCCAAAATCAGGATATTACAGGTGGTATGCTGTAAGGGTAACAAGGGCCATTATTTTTATGGCTAAGGTGCGCAAGGAACAAGGATTGGAGCGCAAACAAGGCACGAGCAGGGTAGGCATGTAACACCCCTTACCTGTATCCGATGCCAGACAGGGATCGAGGTGTTACCGGACTTAAACGTACACCATTTCATAAAATCGAGCCATAAAATTTCATTTAAATTAAAAACATTCGATCACATTCATAATGTCCCTTACACGAGCTATTGAGGCTCTAAACATACATTAAAGGCAATTTAGGACTAAATTGAGAACTTTGGAAAGTTTTGGGAAAACTTTGAAAAAATTTCATGAAATAGGGTCATACGCCCGTGTGGACACAGGGACACGTTCGTGTCCTCAGGCCGTGTAACTCTCTATTTATGACGTCAGCAAAACAAATTGAACCACACGGCCAGGCCACACCCTCGTGTGCTAGGTCATGTCCTCCACACGGCTGAGATACATGGCCGTGTCTTTGCCCGTGTGGCTAGCAGTTAGGCTATTTTCCAAGCCTTTTTGTTGCCTTAATCCTTCACGTTCTTAAAAACTTCATAAACATATGTTAAATACCGATTTAATGATTACACATCCTTTAGTAAGACTCAAAAATAGAATTTACAGGCTACATACAAGTGAATCACATACTCGTATAATACCAAGTCTAAACACATCCATTCATATTATTTTGGCTTTACCATTTTAATCACTCTTATACTCTAGTACCATGTTCAATAGCATACCATTTAATCTCAACAAAATCAGAAAGCATACATATCATGATATCATCTAATCATAGCAATCAATCCAAATCATATATAACCACTTCATAGGGCAATATCACATAACTTGGATAATTAGGCTTACCAGCCATGACCATCATAAGCCACATCTCATAGCTATATACAATGTACTAATTTAAGCCAAAATCTTGGCCAAATCATAAGAACACATATCAATAACTAAGTCCCTATACATGCCACTCACTTAAAGACATTTAAGATTCATCAATACCCCGAAAGTGATAGCTTGATAGTGTGATGCTGCCTCCGACGATCTCCAACCCCAAGCTAACCTGACAACACTAAAAGAAATGGAAAGGAGAGGGGTAAGCTTTATATCTTAGTAAGCCCATACAAAAATAATAATAATTGATTTATTAGCGTGCTTTTGTTAAATCCTTACAACAGGGTTTCATGGCAACACAATCGAAATTACACATAATTCCACTATTTGCTCATATTCGAGTCAAGCTATCTACTCGAGTCATAGTCACTAAATTATTTATAACTTGAGTTACGAAACTATAAATTAAGATCCACGAATTTTCCCTGAAACTATACTCACATATCTTTTTAACATAAAATTTCTAGAATTTTTGGTCTAGCCAATAAGTACAGTTAATTCTTCAAAGTTACCCCTGTTCTGCTGTTCGATAGCTTCGACCTTTCTTTATTAAAATTTATTTATCTCTTAGTATGGGATTCACTTAATGTTCCCATCTATTTCTCTTGAAAATAGATGCATTAAGGATTTAGTCAGATAAATTATAACCCATAATTACTCTTGTACAATTTTTAGTTATTTTCCAAAGTTAAGACAGGGGAGCCCAAAATCACTCTGACCCTGTCTCACAAAAATTCAAATATCTCATAATATGAAATTATTTTGTTTACACCGTTTCGTTATCCAAAACTAGGCTAAATAAGCTTTAATTTCATATCTTATTCAGTCTATAATTCAATTTCCACAATTTTTAGTGGATTTTCAAACACAACTGCTGTTGTCCAAACTGTTTTAGTACAATATCATATGATGACTTAATAACCATAATCATAAACATAAACATAAACATAGTTTATTCATCATTCAAAACCTTTGACTTACTTATTACCCACATACCTCTTCATCATGAAACATCATATATCAAGGAATTACTTGTGAGTTTATTGTACATACCTGTACCAGCTCATAATAGACCATATAATCATAACTTCCTTACCATGTCCTCTGTGGGACTTTCGTCACATCATCCATTACATTACTCATTGAACACTTGGAATACTATTGGATATGCAAAAATTCGCACATTAGTGCCACATATACAAACGTAGCCAAATCTACCACATAACATGTAACGCTCACGATGGAGCTACTCATGGGCTTGCTCATATAAGCTATCGGTGAAGGTGTAACTACACGGGCTGCTCACAAAAGTTGTCAGGTATCCCACCACTCAAGGATTACCTAGCCACCGGTAGGACACACAAGACCATTTCCCGAAAATTAATCACATGTATCGCATCCATTATGAACTCGGACCACTCAACGAGCTCAGATGCTCGCATCTAGAATGAACTCATACCACTCAATGAGCTTGGATGCCACATATTTCACGAACCCAGACCACTCAACGAGTTCAAAATTCTTAATTCCTAGTGAAATATCCTAAACTATTCCTAAGGTTCAAACGGGGTTTTCCTCACTTGCACATTGCACCTCTATTTCCCTTGCTCATGGCGTCGTGGATATCGACCATAATATCATTCATGCTTACAATAGTACCAATTGCCCATTCATAGCACAATAAGGCATAACTCAAATAGCAAATAAGCTTTTAAGAATTTACATAACATATATCACATATTTCATATATCACTTATCATGTATCATCATTTTCTTGCATTTCATGTAATATTCTTCCATGTCATATTTCCACATCATATACACCATTCCATCAATTTTTCCAATATATTAAATCATACAATATATGCAATAATAGTAAGGAATATAATTCAAACATAATATTGCATGATTATTATCATACGAACTTACCTACCTCGAATCCGAGCACAGCTAATTATTCCATTTTAGTCCATAATCTCGTACTTTCCCGATTTAAGCCCGAATATCAGTTTTCTTGATCTAACATTTCAAATATAACTTATTAATTACTCACATTATCCAAATTGACCCAAAAATCATACTTTTACAAATCTACATTTTTACCCTTAAACTTTCACATATTTGCAATTTAGCTTCTAGGCTCGTAAAATGAAATGTGTTCGTTTTTCTTGTACTTTAAGCCTAGCCGAACCTTTATTACTCTTGTGGCAGCCCACATTTCTCTTTCATTGCACACATTTACTACCCATTTTACAACTTTTACATTTTAGTCTTTTAGGTGTTTTCATGAAAAACCACCTAGTAAAAGTTGTTAAACATACTTCAATCTTCAAAATACTAACATGTCATGCATGGATAAATTTTTAAACATGAACCATAGTAAAAAATGTGGGTAGAAATGAGTAGATCATGTCATAGGGATTTTAAAAATGCAAAGAACATTAAAAACAAGGCTTGGAAACACTTACTATTGAGCTTGGAAGCTTGAAAACCCTAGCCATGGTGTTCTCCTTCGTTCACAGGGCCATGGGGTAGAAATGGACAAATTTTGGCTTTTAATTTGTCTTTTAGTCCATTTAATCACTAAATGACCAAATTACCCCTAAATCCTTTCTTTGGAATTTTTACCATGTATGTCCATTTTTGTCCAAATTTTTAGAACTTGGTCAAATTACTACTTAAGGACCTCTAATTAATGATCCAATTCAATTTCATGTTAAAAACTTCTAGAACACAAGTTTTACAATTTATTCAATTTAGTCCTTAAAGTCAACTTAAGCACTTTTCACATAGAATTTCTTCATAAAATTTTCACACAATCATACACACATATCATAAACCTTATAACCATCATAAAATAATTATTTCTATATTGGATTTTTTGGTCTCAAAACCACTGTTCCGACTAGGTCCTAATTTAGGATGTTACAACTCTCCCCCCTTTAGGGATTTTCGTCTCTGAAAATCTTACTAGAAGAGTGGTTTGGTTTTCACACAAACTCCACTATCTCATAATTGTTGCTAAAGAACTTTTACTCAGGCTATGCTTAACTCTTAGCTCTTTAATTTCTCATACTAAAGTCATGAGCAATTCTTCGTTATACGGTACATCAACCGAATCTTGATTTCCATCAGAGGATTTATGTACATAAGGGTCGAATCCATACCGTTATAGAACATATATACACATCATACTTGAATCCTCTCAGACTCAAATGGCGTAGCCAGCCCGATCATCATGGCCTTAAGTTCTCTATCATTTTATACAACCTGATAGTTTACTAATTCAACATCTGGTCATCATTAAAATTCAAAGCCTCATTTAGCTTTTTCAATAATTCACGATATAAATCCTGGATCACAATCTGATTAACAAAAACTAGCATTTCAATAAATTCAACAATCTCAAAGATACTTAATTCCATAAGCCTGATAAGTGGAAATTCAGTACATACCGACATGATTTGCAAATTCATCAAATACTTAACAACAAGCCACATAACATCTTTCTCTTTCAAAGATAGGAATAATCCTGATATGAAATCCATAGTAATCTCATTCTCATTTCCATTCAATTACAACTACTGGTGAAAATCGTTCTGACATTACCTGATATTTGACTTTAATCCTGATAACATTTCATGTATTCAAGCACAAAGATCAAAAATGTTGAGTTCCAAACTCGAACACCAATACATTACTCCTATGAGGTTTTTTGTGACTTTCTGTATCAGCTCTGGATTTTCTGTCCAAGCCCTAGTAACTGTATTATGCTTTTCTCGAAGATCATACAATAACTATCTCATCATCTTTTAACAACTTTAATCATCTATGCTATCAAATACTCATATCTGGCTATAACATTGGATACGTAGAGCTATCACATTGCCTTTTAGTCTTAAAATGCATCACAATCCGTTTAATGACACATCACTGAAAAATCAAGAATTTCTTGCCCGATGTAGGCTAAACCAGGTCTAATGTTTTGATTAACAATGTTCTCGTCTGTTCTAAACTTTCACAAGGCAATAACTTTATCATTCATAGCAACTTTCAATCATATCAAAGTCTACTAGAAAATATACACTTTTTGTAATGGCCTAAATTCAAGGTTATCGGAACAATGGTTTCGTAACCATAGATCCGATTTAAAGAGAAATTTATTTTAATATTTTTGCTTGAAAATTGATATGATAGGAAAATCGTACGCAAATATTGATAGAAAAATTTTACCAATTTAGTGATTAGATAGAAAAAGAAATTATTGAAGAAATTGGGTAAAAACAAGGTATCGAGACCTCTATCTCGTAAAATCAAGTCAAAAATAATTTTATAAATATTTATGAAATGTTATTAATGTGGTATTAAAATTTCGTTAGGAAAATTTAATGTTTGGGTAGTCAATTAAATGAAAAGGACTAAATTGTAATAGGTGTAAAAGTTGCTAGAGTGATTAAATAGCTTAAGAGTCTAATGAGAAAGGATTTAAAAGACAATTAGACCCAAAAGTTATTTGGGCTTTACGACAAGGTTATGAAATCAGCAGAAAAATTGATAAATTAAGGGTAAAACTAGAATATTGCAAAATTAACTAAATAAAACTAGGACTAAATAGGAAATATCTAGATTTCTCTTCATTTCTCTTCAATTCCAGCAGCTAAAAACACCATAGGAGGGTTCTCTAAGCTGATATTTCATAATTTTTTCACCAAGTGAGTTAATCCTTGTCTTTTTCTTGTAATTTTTGTGTTTCTAAGACTTTTACAACTAGGTCCTACTATTAAATTCATTAGTTTTTGATTTCATGGATGAAATTGAAAGTCACCATGGTTGAGTGCTGTAAGTTTATGATGAAATAGAATTAAATTAAAGCTTTAATTTGTTTATGAGATGATTTTATTAGGTAATTTCAATAGAAATTGATTTTTAGGACCTAATTGTGAAAATGCTTGGAATTAAAGTCTATTGCTGAAATTCTGATTCCTAAAGGTTGTAAACTAGTTTAAGGTGATAGAATAAAATGTTAATTGAGAAAAATCAGCTCAATTGAGAGGCTAATTGAGTAGGGACGAAATTATCATTTATTAAAAGCTTAGGGGAAAAATGGTAATAAACAGCTTGCACAAAAACAGTTTGGACAGCAGCAGTAGACTAACTTTGAAAAATCACCATAAATTGTAGAAATCGAATTAGAAGATGAAAAAAATATGGAATTAAATATTATTGAGTCTAGTTTCTCATAGAAGAAATACTGAAAGCAATGGATTTGTAAATTTTTAGATATACTGAATTTTGTGAGACAAGGTCAGAATGAATTCGGGTTCCCCTGTTCTGACTTTGAAAAATCATAAAAAATTTAAGAAAAACAATTATGGGCTTAAATTTATATGTATAGAATCTTTAATGAGTATATTTTTAATATAAACAAACTATAACACCATTTGAATTCTGTATGAAGAGATAATTAATTTTTAGTGAAGAAGGGTCAGAACTGTCGACAGCAGAGCAGGGGTGACTTTAAAGAATAAACTGTACTTATTGGCTAAACTAAAAATTCTGAAAATTTTATGGTAAAAAGATATATGAGTCTAGTTTCAGGGAAAATTAATGGATCTTAATTTGGAGTTTCGTACCTCATGTTATAAATAATTTACTGATTATGACTCAAGTAGACAGCTTTGAATGAACTATAAATAATAGTTGAATTATAGAAAATGTTGCATATGAACATGAAATGTATTAAATTGATAATTAAATTTATTTATTTAGATCCGGAAGATTCAAATACGAAGCTAGATCGAGGAAAGGAAAAAGTTCGGGATTAGTAGATTTTTATTGTTAACAAACAAGTGCTAGCAAGGTAAGTTCGTGTAACTTGAATTATATTCTTAAATGCTTGAAATGCATGTTTTTTATATGAATATGATTTGAATGTTCATTATATGGAAATTTATGAAACATTGATATATTTGATAAAATGGGAAGAAATCCCATTTGAATGAAAGGAAAATTCGATGGATCTCTGAAAAGGAATTGACGGTAAAAAGGATCTAGCCCGAACGGGTGATCCTATCCTGATATAGCCCTCCCGAAGAATATGTGTAAAATGGATTTAGCCCGGACGGGTAATCCGAATTAGGGTCTGAATTTAGCCTAGACTGGTAATTCAGATCCAAGCTCATTAGAGTAATTGTCATTGCAGGGGATTTAGCCTGGACTGGTAATCCCGCTGCAAGGTAGAGGTTCGCGGGAGTGTGCTCTCTGAAATGGATATGTGCGCACATGAATATGAATTGATGGACCCGGAATTGTACAATAAATGTGTACCTCTGAAAATCCATCGAAATTTCGATAAATTCAATGAGATAAATATGGAAAAATAACAAGGAAATGGAAATCATGGTATTGACGAGCTCATCAATCATGGTATATATATTATTGATACATGGAAATTATTGTACTAACTTGAATGTTGAGTTTGTGCATGTTAGGGTAATAATGCATTGAATGGATATATGAATGTTTATTATATTGTATTGAAAATATTAGGTAAGTATTGAGCTTACTAAGCACAAAGTGCTTACCCCGTTTCCTTTTTCCCTATTTTGTAGTGTTAAGAGCTCGGAGGTCGGATTTGGTCAGAGACACATCACACTGTCAACCTCAGGATTTCGGTATATAAAGAAACTTTATTTTGGAAATCAATGGTATGTATAAGCTAACAAAGTAAACGTTAACGTGAAATGAATGTAAAGTTAGCCATTAGTATTGTTAACAAACCTGGTTTTAGATATGTGATGACGTTATCTTATAAATATGCATGGATTTATCTTGAAAATATGTTGAATTGATTTGGTTGATGTGGATTGGTCTCGATTTAATATTGTAGGAAAGGTTAGATATTTATAAAGGGGCTATATTGAATATAAAAAAAAATAATTCGTAAACTCTGGTAATGCCTCGTACCCTATTCCGGCAATGAATACGGGTAGGGGTATTACACTTTTCATTCAGACTAACCATCTTTTACCTGTAAAAAATGAAATTTTATTCCCAGACATAAATATCTCATTTAATCTTTCAAACAATAACCAATACCGATTGAACAACCAAGTCAGCCTTAATCATCAATAAATGACATTTCAAGAAATCCTTTCTTCTAGTTGATAGAACGATTCAACATGTAATCATTCAAGGTTCAATTATCATGCTAATCAAAAACTATTTCAAATACATTAACTCAAGTAACAGGGATATCTCAATTGAAGGCATCAACTTCGATTAACTTACTTGAGAAAAGAATTCCACCATACAAATTGAAATTCGCATTTCCGCCACTTATGTCCTTGCCGATGTCAAAATTTTCATGAAGATTTAGAGAAATCCAGATATTAGAATCACCACGTTACTATAATCAGCCAGAAGCATGATCATAATTAAAATAGATGTCATAGGCCAAAGAACATACTTTAGATATGAGCCACAATCGACAATTTATGGAATAGAGATGACATGAAAACCAAGATAAAGAAGTTCAGAACAAAGAAATCCAAGATACAATATCATAATGGAAGTCCTAGAACAACTCTCATAAGAAAAAATGTGAAGGATCTCGATAATTCCTCAGAGAAAAGAAGTCCAGAAGAATACCTCAATCCAACCCACTAGAATTAATTGCAACAAGGATAATATACATTCCCATATGTGTATCGAACAGAACATCAATTAGAAGAAACAGAATCATAACATCATGTGTATTACCTCATAAAGTCCCAATAGATGAAATGTAACAGAATGCCAGAGGGAAATAGAGCAATACAGATTATGTACCAGTTGGACTATCAATACTTTTGACTATGCATCATGATTAGAAACATTCCCATAGAACAAGGGTTTTATCAGAAGAGCAATAGCCATAGGAATAATCCCAAGAACAATTAAACATATAGAATACCTCAAAAGAAGCTGCCGAAATCTATTTAGCCATAACTGTTACACTTAGATATCTTACCCTTCAAATATTATTCCTTCAACTATTTCTGTCATCACAAATCCCGTATTATTCCTTTCACTTAAGAAAAGAAGTTCATAAGGAATTCCAATTACTACCTTATTTCAACATTGAGTCTGAATAAATTGATTTACCAAAGTTAAGTTCTTCTCTCATTGTGATGTTTCCTAAACCGAATAATCTTGAAATCAATCTGATACCTTTCTAGTTCTGTCTTTACTTATCAACTCATTTACAAATTCTGACCATATTTATAATCATTCTACAGCTGAACTCTTTGGTTTCACACTTGTGAGCTTATTCCACAAATCTCATAAAATCCTTTATAAACACCACTCTGGTAAGGGGGTGGGGTCGTAAGGTCCCTAACTCGTCTCTCATACACATATACTTACAATACAATTTTCATCATTATAGTCATTTTATCACCATCATATTATTCACTTCAGGCAAGCTAACATTCATGTTTGTTTTATGCAGACTTTCTGGTTGCCTTATTTAAACAAGTGTACTTATACATGCATTCTATGGATTCTAATTTATAAAAAAGAGTCATGCACATAACGTCATATAAAGGCTAAAAATAAATAAATAAGCATACTTCAATCTAAACTTTCATCTTGCACATCATTGAAACTCATCATTATTTAATATCCTATCGGAACAATGACATTTCCATCCGTAACATGATATTATGAGCCTTTATTCATACCTTTATGAATTTCTACTTATCACATTCACTTAATCGAATAAACCAAGTGCACAACATAATATGAACATCAAACAAGCACAGGTTATCATTGCAACATGAACTTTCATCTCAAGTGTCATCACGTACATATCATGAACTTTTATTCATACTTTTTTGAGCTTAGACTCATCATAATTGTACTTTACCCGGATACCTTGGCATCACATTTAATATGGTCAGTATAGCTCGGTTGGAGAGTACCTCTATCTAAATAAGATGGTTCTCATTCGCGTCGGGAGACATCACACTATCATAGATTTGTGGCATGTATAGTTAAACTCTCATGCTTGTTAGGTTAGTCCGAGAACTGACTAAACCATAGTTTTGATACCACTAAATGTAACACCCCTTACCTGTATCCGATGCCGAGATAGGGTTCAAGGCATTACCAGACTTAAATGTACATTATTTCATAAAATTGGGCCATAAAATTTCATTTAAATTAAAAACATTCGATCACATGCATAATGTCCCTTACACGAGCTACCGAGGCTTTAAACATACATTAAAGGCGGTTTGGGACTAAACCGAGAACTTTGGAAAGTTTTGGGAAAACTTAGAAAAATTTTCATGAAACAAGGTCATACGTCCGTGTGGACACAGCGACACGCCCGTGTCCTCAGGTCATGTAACTCTCTATTTATGACGTCAGCAAAACAAATTGAACCACACGACCAGGCCATATGCCCGTGTGCTAGGCCGTGTCCTCCACATGGTTGAGACACATGGCCGTGTTTCTGCCCGTGTGGCTAGCAGTTAGGCTATTTTCCAAGCCTTTTTGTTGCCTTAACCCTTCACATTCTTAAACACTTCATAAACATATGCTATAACACCGATTTAATGATTACACATCCTTTATTAAGACTCAAAAATAGAATTTACATGGCTACATACAAGTGAATCACATACTCGTATAATACCAAGTCTAAACACATCCATTCATATTATTTTGGCTTTACCATTTTAATTACTCTTATACTCTTATACCTAGTTCAATAGCATACCATTTAATCTCAACAAAATCAGCAAGCATACATATCATGATATCATCTAATCATAGCAATCAAGCCAAATCATATAACCACTTCACAGGGCAATATCACATAACTTGGATAATTAGGCTTACCAGCCATGATCATCATAAGCCACATCTCATTGCTACATACAATGTACTAATATAAGCCAACATCTTGGCCAAATCATAAGAACACATATCAATAACTAAGTCCCTATACATGCCACTCACTTAAAGATGTTTAAGATTCATCAATACCCCGAAAGTGATAGCTTGATAGTGTGATGCTGCCTCCGACGATCTCCAACCCCGAGCTAACCTGACAACACTAAAAGAAATGGAAAGGAGAGGGGTAAGCTTTATAGCTTAGTAAACCCGTACGAAAATAATAATAAGCAATTTATTAACGTGTTTTTTCCAAATTCTTACAACATGTTCTCATGGAAACACAATCGAAATTACACATAATTCCGTTATTTGCTCATATTCTAGTCAAGCTATCTACTCGAGTCATAGTCACTAAATTATTTATAACTTGAGCTAAGGAACTCTAAATTAAGATTCGCAAATTTTCCTTGAAACTAGACTAACATATATTCTTACCATAAAATTTATAGAATTTTTGGTCCAGCTAATAAGTATAGTTTATTCTTCAAATTTACCCCTGTTCTACTGTTTGACAGCTTCGACCTTTCTTTACCAAAATTTATTTATCTCTTAGCACGGGATTCAGTTAATGTTCCTATCTATTTCTCTTGAAAATAGACTCATTTAGTCATATAAATTATAACCCATAATTACTCTTGTACAATTTTTAGTGTTTTTCCAAATTTAAGACAGGGGAGCCTAAAATCACTCTGACCATGTCTCACAAAAATTCAAATATCTCATAATATGAAATTATCTTGTTTACACTGTTTTCTCTATGTGAAACTAGGCTCAATAAGCTTTAATCTCATATCTTATTCAATATCTAATTCAATTTCCATAATATTTTGTGGATTCTCCAAGTCACATAACTGCTGCTGTCCTAACTGTTTTAGTGTAATATCATGATAACTATCATATGATGACATAATAACCATAATCATAAACATAAACATAGTTTATTAATCATTCAAAACCTTTATTACTCTTGTGGCAGCCCATATTTCTCTTTCATTTCACACATTTACTACCCATTTTACAACATGTCATGCATAGGTAAATTTTTAAACATGAAACCTAGTTAAAAATATGGGTAGAAATGAGTAGATCATGTCACGGGGACTTTAAAAATGCAAAGAACATTAAAAACGGGGCTTGGAAACATTACTATTGAGCTTGGAAGCTTGAAAACCCTAGCCATGGTGTTCTCCTTCGTTCACACGGCCATGGGGTGGAAGATGGACAAATTTTGGCTTTTAATTTGTCTTTTAGTCCATGTAATCACTAAATGACCAAATTACCCCTAAAGCCTTTCTTTGGAATTTTTACCATGCATGTCCATTTTTGTCCAAATTTTTAGAACTTGGTCAAATTACTATTTAAGGACCTCTAATTGATGATCCAATTCAATTTCATGTTAAAAAGTTCTAGAACACAAGTTTTACAATTTATTCAATTTAGTCCTTAACGTCAAATTAAGCACTTTTCACATAGAATTTCTTCATGAAATTTTCACACAATCATACACACATATCATAAACCTTATAACCATCATAAAATAATTATTTCTATGTTGGATTTTGTGGTCTCAAAACCACTGTTCTGACTAGGCCATAATTCGGGATGCGACAAGGCATGTGCAAACAGCAAGGCTGGTGTGCAAGCAGGTGCACGAGTAGCAGGCAATAGCATCGTGCGAGGTAGGGGCTATACACGTTGGAGCTTGTGCGGGAGTTACTGGGCAGGTGCACCAACTACTGCAATGGACTTGTACAGTTGCTAGTCAAACTGGAGTTGTTGGGTGGTGTTGTTGGCAGTGGTTAGGAGCTGTGGCATTAGGTGGGTTTGGATGCTAAGGCCAATGGTGGAACGGGTGTATGGAGAAGTTAGATGAATGGTGTGAATAATAGATGAAAGAGGTGGTGTTTAAAGTGATAGAGGGTAGGAGTTCAATTAGAATTCTTAGAACAAATTAATAATAAAATATTCTAAGTCCTAATGTAATATAAAGGTAATAACAATTAATAAATAATGTAATGTATATTAAAATATTATTTGCTATTACTTTATTTATTAAGATAAATTTTATTAAAATATGATAAAATTTAAACTAATCCTAATTCTATACAAATTTGATAATAATTAATATAAATTATAATAAATATAATTATATATTAATTACTATCATCTTATCTATTAAAAATTAAATTAAAAACCTTTATTTAGCTGCCTTTATAAATATTAAAAAAAGAGACATCTAATTTTTAATATTTATAAAAAGAACAACCAAATTTTTTCAAATAATTCAATTAAGTACCTAAACTTAAATGAAATTCGAAAATTGACCTGCAATTAAAATTTGGATCGAAATTGACCCTTTTATTTGAAAAAGGAAAAAAAATTACTTTTTCTATGTAGGGAATAATTTCTCGGAAGATTATGTTAAAATCAATTTCCACGAAAGATTGGAGGGGTCACAAGTGGTTCCGGTTAAGTTCCAATCTCTCAGACAAAATTTATTTTAACAAACTAATCCCAAAAATATACCCGAAATCATTTATTTAAAAAGAAAATGAGAAAAATTAAGTATTTGATGAACGAGATTTTATCTCACTCAATTTTATCTCCCCATTAATGTTTTAAGTGTTAAGAATTAACTTAAAAATTACCTCCCTTACCTTGAAGTTCAACAACTCCATATGGGAATACTTGGTGAATTGTAAATGGACCAGACCAACATGATTTTAATTTACCTAGAAAGAACCTTAATTTGGAATTGAATAATAAGACTTACTGACCTGCTTCAAATTCTCAAACTCAAGTATTCCTTTATCTCTTTGTTCACCAGTTCAACTTGCCTATTCGTCTACGAATGGTAAGCTGTGGCAACCTTATGCTTCACTCCATGTTTGTTGAGTAACCATTTCAAACATTTGTTCACAAAATGGGACCCCTTATCACTAATGATGGCCTTAGGAGTTCCAAACCTTGTGAATACATGTTTTTGCAAAAACTTCATCACAACATTGGCATCGTTCTTCAGATATGCCTCGGCTTGAATCCACTTAGACATGTAGTCTACTGCTACCAATATATACTTGTGACCAAAAGACGGAAGGAAAGGACCAAGGAAGTCAATACCCCAAGCATCAAATAAATCTACCTCAATGATGTTTGTTCGAGGCATTTCATTTCTGATGGTGATGTTTCCAACCCTTTAGCATCGATCACAACTCTTTACGTAAGCATACGTGTCTTTGAATAGCATTTGTAACACCCCAAACCTGGCCTGGACATTATGATCGAATCTGGCAATGTCACATTGAAGTGTTTTTCATAAAGTGTGATGTCGTTGAAAACCCCTTTTCTATTTAATATTTGAACAGTTTATTCACCCTCGTCGACTGCCCTAAAGGACTCAGTACAGTAACCTCACTCGTAGTGCTCTCAACCATGATACCCAAAGTCTCAGACACAATACATGTTATATAGGAATGAGTAGATCCTATATCTATCAGTGCAATATAAGGTACATCATAGATAAAGAATGTACCCACGATAACATCCTAAGCATCTTCATCCTCTCAACGACGTACAGCATAAACCAGAGCTAGCTGCCTCACCTCAGTATGACCAGCACCTCTACCTGGTGCCCATTGACCATGGACCAAACCATTACCACCTTTGGCCTGGCCACGGCCTCTCGATGGCTACTAACACTCCTCAGCGACTGTATAGTATCCACACCTATAGCTTGCATATGCTCGGGCCTCCGCGAACACTCTCTAATATGGTGCTCCAATGATCCATACCTCAAGCAAGCCCCAGTCCTTTTCCAGTACTCACCCTGATGGCATCTCCCATAATCAGCACAGGGCTGTGGTCCAGTAGCAGCAACAGGGGCTCCAACTCTGACTGGCCCATCAACTCAGCCCTTTTTCTTAGGCCTCAGAAAGGAACTTGAGGGCTCCGAATCCCTCTTGTTCCTAACTCTCTCCTTTTCACTGTTCTGTCATTCTGTGTGCTTCACTTCCTCGGCAATCTTCGTCTTACCAACCAATGCAACAAAATCTCACTCCCTCTGTGGAGCTATCAGAACTCGTAAACTATCCTTGAGGCCATCCTCAAAACGAACACACCGCTCGTACTCGGTTGCCACCATCCCTCGCGCATAACGGATTAATCATAAAAATTCAGCCTTATATTCAGCCACTGATTTATTCCCCTGAGTCAGATTCAAAAACTCTCTCCTCCGGGCATCCACAAAACTAGCACCCACATACTTCCTCTGAAAAAAAGTCTTGAAAAATTCCCAGGCCAATCGGTCGGGCTGAGTGCCCTCTTTAACCGTAAGCCACCATTAGTAAGCTTCATCCCTCAGCAGTGACACTACACCCTTTAGTTTATGCTTAGGGGTGCAATCGAGATCACCCATGATCCTCTCTGTGGCCTCAATCCAATACTCAGCCACATTAGGAGCAACTTCGAAAATACCCCTAAAAATCTCAGCTCCATTAGACCGGAGTCGTTCCGTAACAGACCCTCGGCCCACAGCACCAGTGTTGGGCCCAATGAACCTTTCCAAAATTTGCATAATAGCTTGGGACAGTGCATCGTCCCCAACCGCATGATCATGAGACCCAGTCTCAGTCACAGGTGAAGTCAGTGCCTCCTTAGCTTCTACATTAGGCATGTGGCTAGATGACGAAGACCTAGCCCGAGCACCTCCATGGCCTCCGCTGCGGCCTCTTGTACCCCTTCCGCGAGTATCTTTGGTGCTCATTATCGAATCGTGTTTTATCTGTATTAACAGTTTTATTTATCAGTTTACAGTTTCAGTGTTTATAAACAAATATTTTATGGGAAATAACATCAATATTTCAGAGTTTATTTTCGTAGATCGTAGTCTTACTATAGTTTCTAGTTTACCCTAATTAGAGTATTTCAGTACAGTGTATTACCTATAGTAGTCTCAGGATTTCAATTTAAACAAATAAAAGTTTCAGAAGACTTACAAAATAGGTGCCGGAGACTCGGTGTACCATACACTCAATATAACATTCCAAAATACTTCAAATCATTTGAAACAATTCTTTTAGAAATTCTAAGTTTTAAAAGAAACCCAAATCCACAACCGAGTTTTGTAACTTGGCTCTGATACCACTAAATGTAACACCCCAAACCTGACCTGAACTTTACGGTCGAATCTGGCAATGTCACATTGAAGTGTTTTTCGTAAAGTGTGATGTCGTTGAAAGCCCCTTTTCTATTTAATCTCTTGTGTGATCTTAAAGATGATTTTAAGACGTTCGTTCACTTTCAAAATGTGAGTCATTTGTCAAAAAGGTAGTCATATTAAAATGTCATTATTATATTTTTATTTTAAAAATGTTCTTTCTTGTGGAAGCTCTTAAAATTGGTTGTGTGTTCGTGGTATCTTTGAAAAACATTTATCTTTTGAAAACCCGCATATTTTCCTACTACTAATAGTATTAAATCAAAAACCAATAGAAATTCCCAAATTAGAAATAAAATCCAAAGATGCCTTATTACAATAAAAATACCCAAAATAAAATTACTTATAATTTAAAAATAAAACAAGAAATTATGTGCGGTTGTGTGGCCACCTTTGAGTCCCTCGCAGCACCAATCCACCTAAGACTAGGGATTTCCTGTATAGATAAATAGATAGGTGAGTTATGAAAACTCAGTGTGTAATCCCATATCAAATAACCAAACAATGAGCATATACAGTCTGGGCCTAAGCCCAATTCAGTAATGGTTCAGTCTCAGTTATGGTCTTAGCCCATTACAGTATTAGTATCAGTTTGGGCCTGAGCCTATCTCAGTGACAGTAATAGTACAGATATGCAATCGAGAGATCCTACCCAACTAGCCTCCACACTCCATCTCTGTCCAACCCTATACTCTATGTGGGGATATAATCAACCCACCCATCCCTATATTCCAAGCAGTACCGGTTGCAGCACTAAACAGTATTTGTAGCAGAGCTGCCAGTACAGTACACTTCCTCCAATCATAATAAAACCCACCTAATGCAAGACATCATGCATTAGGTCATGTCATGTCATAATATCATACATGTACTCAATGCGTCTAAAATGGCATGCTTAAATACAATCATACATCACATAAGGGCAAATCAGTCATTTTACCGCATTGGGGCATAACAATCATTTTATCAATTAGGGGGTCTAGGTAAACTTACCGACACAACAGTAGGTCCACAGTCCTCTCGAGCGACTCGTACAACCTTAACAGTCCAACAGTGAATATGGGCTCAAGGTCCAGATTGCGGGCCCATGTGGGACCATATGCCCGTGTGGCCCATATAGCCCAGAATGGCCTTAGTTGTGTGGATTACACAGCTTGACCCAATATTCTCCACACGTCCGTGCATTTTACCCGTGTGGGGCCCACATGCCATGAGGCCCACACGACCCATTTCGGCCCAACATGGCCTAATACAACCTCAGCCCATGAAATCACTCATGGCTGGCTTAAACGATTATACGCCCAAATTTAGTCATATAGACTACCACCCGAGCGAGCGCAGTCCGTGTAGGGTCATCGTTTACTTATTCCAGCTTTTGCCGTTTACCATAGCCGAAGTTGTGTTTGTACACACCTGATAGGATTCTTGGTACGTAACGTCCTGAGATAAATCACACCTAGACAAATGACAATTCCACGCCCAACATTATCCATGCTTAGAATCAACAATACAAAAATAATCCCCAAACGAAAACATTAACGTTACATACTTCCTGTAACACCCCTAACCCGTATCCATCGCCGGACTAAGGTTAAGCGGCATTACCAAACATATCTAAACACTTCGCATTCATTTCATAAACATCATAGAATCATAGTCAAACATCAACATGAGTCCCTTTCTTAGGTCAATGAGACCTTAAACATGAATTAGGAAGAGGTCGGGACTAAACTGAATATGTTCACAACTTTCAACACTTAGGAATTCTCTTTCTATTCTATTAAGGTCACACGCTCGTGCGACCAGGCCGTGTGCCTTACACGAGTATCAGACACACCCATGTGAATTAGCCGTGCCAAAACAGAGTGACCATATTGAATTTCACCCACGGCCAATAGGCAGGCCCGTGTGCTATGGCCGTGTGATACTAAGCTAGCTACTAACTTTAGCCCATGGTCATATGACACGCCCGTGTGTTAAGGCCATGTAATTTTTAAGACAATATTGCTTTTCTTACATAGCTGCAAGGCACGCCATGTCCCTTGACCGTGTGGCACAATGTAGGCTTAGTTTAAGCCAACTTGCCACCCATTATGGGTCAACCTACAACAAGGAAACAAACATACATGTACAACCCAATCAACCATTCTTTATGCTAAAACATACATCATTCATGCCATAGTTGCAAATTAACATCACATATCATAAACCTTTCTCAACCATAAGTTCAAACGCAAATTAGCCAAATCACATGGCTAAATATATATATCACAAAACATACTTCACAACTACTAGCCTATACATGCCATACTTCAAATATTTACATTTTCAAAAGTACCAAAATGAGATCGATAGTGTGGTGACGATCCTCGACTATCCCCGAGCCTTCAGTAGCTATGATAACTGTAAAACAGACAATAATCACACATAATAAGCTTTCAAAAGCTTAGTAAGCTCGTACTCAACACATTCATAGTATATAAACATAAAATGATAACCTATGAGGATTTGCACAATTTCAATCCATATAACTATATCAACTCAAAGAGATTCATATACATAACATCATCTACCACTTAGGCATTATACATACCTGAAGCTTCCCGTACTTATTCACTTTTGTACTTATTCATGTTGAATGTTATAAGACTTTCCATAAGTTATTCGTGTTTTACACATCATACACTTAGTACTATAAGGTTAGCCGAAGCTAAATATTTCTGCACACTTATTGCCATCTCAAATAACCGAGACTAATTCGGTATCGCACACTTAGTGCCTCAAGTAGCCGAAGCTAATTAAATCGCACACTTAGTGCCAAAGCTAGTTTAAATCGCACACTTAGTGTCAAAGCTTCCGATTCATCACCATATTATCCAATTCAATTATATACAACCCATGTAGAATAAAGGCATCAAAACTTACTTAACATCACATTTTAAGTACGAACTTACCTCGTACTCGGAATTTGTTGACTCGGACTGTTTACTCTACAATCTTCGATTTCCCTAGGTCTAAGTCTAAATTCCTCTTTTCTTGATCTAAATATACTCAAAATTAACCCTTTTATTCACCAAATAATTCAAAAACAATCCATATGTACACAATTAGGAAATTTTGCAAAATAGCCCTCATATTTTCACATTCGACACTTTAGTCCCTATTTCACAAAATCACAAAATACATATAATTTGCATATACACAAGCTTAGCCGAATTCTCCTTGTACTCATACTAGTCCACACATTTCATTTATTTCACATTTTAGTCCCTCAAAATAATATTTTCACAATTTAGCCCAAATTACTCAATTTCATCAAAAATCCAGAAACAAAACATTTAAACCCAACATCAAGCTTCCATAATTTATCAACTAATATCACAAAGCTCACATTTTCATCAATGGCACATTTCAAAATCATCACCAAAATCATAAATTGAAGCATGGGTTTGATAGTATACGAAGCAACGATTACAAAAACATAGAAATTATCAAAAACCGAGCAAAACACATACCTAATTCACCAATTCAAAGTGTCGAACCCTATGTGAGCTTTCTCTTTTCTTTTTCTTTGTATTTTCGGTAGAATAGCATGAACAAATGGCTAATTTCATGCTTTTGTTTTATTTTAATTACTTAATAAATATTTTCCCATTTTGCCTTTTTATAAACAATTATAAAACCTTTTAATGAATGGTTGTTTTAGTCCATTAATAGTCCCAATGGACAAATAACAACATAAGGACCCTTAATTTAGAAAGCCAACTCAAATAGGCACTTTAACATCTAGCACTCAGCTATTACATTTTATGCGATTAGGTCCTTTTTGCAAATTAAGCACACAAATAGTTAAATTTTCACACGAGATTTTTATACATGTCAATTCACTAATAATAGGCACAAAAAACAATATAAAAATATTTTTCTAACTCGGATTTGTGGTCTCAAAACCACTATTCTGACTAAGATCAAAATCAGACTGTTACCATTCTTTCCCTTTAGGGATTTTCGTCCCTAAAAATGTTACCGTGAAATAGATTTGGATATTGCTTTTCATAGCATTTTTAGACTCCCACGGTGCTTCTTTAATACCGTGCCGATGCCATATCACTTTAACTAATGAAATCTTCTTATTACGTAACTCTTTAACCTCTTGAGCTAAGATTCGAATCAGTTTTTCTTCGTAGGTCATATCAGACCGTATTCAATCTTAGATGAAGGAATTACATGCGAAGGATCAGATCTGTACCGTCGAAGCATCGATACATGAAATGCATTATGAATCTTTTCTAGTTCTGGTGGCAACAACAATCTATATGCAACCGGCACAATACGCTCGATAATTTCATACGGCCAGATAAATCTTGGACTCAATTTACCTTTTCTACCAAATCGAAGCACTTTCTTCCACAGAGACACTTTCAAAAATACTTTTTCACCGATATCAAACTCAATATCTTTTCTTTTCAAATCTGCATATGATTTTTGACGATCAGAAGTTGCTTTCAAACTATCACGGATCACTTTTACTTTCTGTTCAGTTTCCTTTATCAAATCAACCCCATGAATCTTATTTTCGCTGAGCTCTGTCCAATACAAAGGTGCACGGAATTTATGACCGTATAAAGCTTTGTATGGTGCCATTTTTATGCTCGACTGGAAATTGTTATTACAAGCGAATTCAATCAAAGGTAAATATTGTTCCCACTTACCTTCAAACTCAAGAATACAACATCTCAACATATCCTCGAGTATCTGACTAATCCATTCAGATTGACCATCTGTTTACGGATGATAACAAGTACTAAAATGCAATTTAGTACCCAGATCATCTTGTAATTTCTTCCAAAATCTCGATGTGAATCTTAGATCTCGGTCTGATACTATAGATAATGGCACACCATGCAATCTCACTATATCAGAAATGTATAAATAATTCAGCTAATCTATCAAGTGAATAATCAGATCGAACCGGAATAAAATGAGCTAATTTTGTCAAACGTTCAACTACAACCCAAATGGCATCTTTCTTCCTCGGAGATAGAGGTAAACCCGACACAAAGTCCATGGTCACTCGATCCCATTTCCACTCTAGAATCATAATCGGTTGTAGTAACCCAGACAACACTTGATGTTCAGCTTTAACTTGCTGACATATCAAACATTTAGAAACAAATTCAGAGATATCTCTTTTCATTCCGGACCATCAATAATGTTGTTTCAAGTCATTGTACATTTTAGTACTGCCTGGATGCACAGATAACTGACTACTGTGAGCTTCACTCAGAATCATTTAAATTAACTCAGGATTTCTTGGAATGTAAATCCTATCTCAAAATCTTAAGCAATTATCTTTATCGACTCTGAATTCTGAATCAGTCTCTATATTACATTGAGCTCGTTTAGCTAAAATCTCATGAACAATTTTTTGAGCTTCAATAATCTATCGTAAAAACAAAGGTCTTGCTTTCAATTCAGCTAAAACTGAACCATCATCAGACAGAACTAAATGAGCATTCTTTGCATACAAAGCAAATAACGATTTTTGACTCAAAGCATCTACAACAACATTTGCTTTTCCTGGGTGATAATCAGTCACAAGTTTGTAGTCTTTCAACAATTCTAACCATATTCTTTGTCGCAAATTCAAATCTTTCTGAGTCATCAAATACTTTAAACTCTTATGATCATAAAATACATGACATTTCTCCCCAACTAGATAGTGACGCCAAATCCTCAAAGCAAATACAATAGCAGCTAACTCGAGGTCATGAGTTGGATAGTTCTTTCCAGGCAGCTTTAGTTGTCTCGATGCATAAGCTATAACTTTCCCTTCTTGCATTAAAACACATCCCAAACCAATCAATGAAGTATCACTATAAATCACAAATTCTTTACTCGATTCAGGTTGTACCAATACCGGAGCTTCAGTCAACACGGCTTTCAACTGATCAAAGCTGTTTTGGCATTTTTTAGACCACTCAAACTTCACATCTTTCTGGAGCAATTTTGTCAGCGGAGTCGCAATCATCGAGAAACCTTTTACGAATTTTTTATAGTATCCAACAAGTCCTAGAAAACTGCGGACTTCTGAAACATTTCTCGGAGGTTTCCAAACCAAAATAGTTGAGATTTTACTCGGATCAATTCGAATACCAGAGGCTAACACAATATGACCTAAGAAACCAACTTTTGGCAACTAGAATTCACATTTACTAAACTTTGTGGACAACAGTTTATCTTGCAGAGTCTGTAGCACTATTCTCAAATGCTCGGTGTGTTCAGATTCATCAGGTGAATAAATCAATATACCATTAATGAATACTACAACAAATTGATCTAAATATGGTCTAAAAATTCTATTCATCAAATCCATAAAGATAGCAGGCGCATTAGTCAATCCGAAAGGCATAACTAAAAATTCATAGTGGCCATACCTTGTTCTAAAAGTAGTCTTCGGAATATCAGAATCTTTCACTCTTAGTTGATAATATCCCAATCTCAAATCTATTTTCGAAAACACAGTAGCTCTTTTCAACTGATCAAACAAATCATCAATTCAGGGTAAAGGATATGTATTCTTGACAGTCACTTTATTCAATTGACGATAATCTATACACATTCTCATCGTACTGTCTTTCTTTTTCACAAATAAAACTGGAGTACCCCAAGGTAAGAAACTCGATCTAGCAAATCCTCAATCGATCAATTCTTGCAACTAAGACTTTAATTCTTTTAACTCGGTCGGAGCCATTCTATACAGAGCTATCAAAATCGGACTAGTACCAGGTATCAATTCTATACCAAATTCTACCTCTCTAACTGGAGGTAATCCTGGAAGTTCTTCAGGAAACACATCAGGAAACTCACAGATAATAGGTACAGATTCAACTTTCTGTTCCGCCACATTTGAATCAATCACGTATGCGAAATAAGCCTCACAACCATTTCTAACAATACCCAATGCTTTGATAGAAGATATCACAGTAGGTAACCCATTCAAATCACTAGATTCAACTCTGATTATTTCATCATTCTTACATCTCAAATCAATAGTTTCCCGTTTGCGATTCACCATAGCATCATGCAAAGTTAACCAATCCATTCCCAAAATAATATCAAACTTATCAAAAGGTAAAAACATCAAATCAGCTGGAAAACAATTGTCTCGAAACATTAATGGACAATTCCTGCAGACTTTATCAACCAAGACACATTTGCTTAGGGGGTTTGAAACTCTAACTACTAATTCAGTAGACCCTACAGACAAAGTCTTATTGTTCACTAAGTTCATACATATATACGAATGTGTTGATCCAGGATCTATCAAAGCAATCACAGAAGTATCATAGAGAGTAAATGTACCCATAATCACATCTGGCGATGAAGCTTCCTTACGAGCTCGAATAGCATACGCTTTAGCAGGTGCATGAGCCTTAGATCTAACAGCTGTGTTTTTCATTCCTCTTTGACTACCACTCACATTTCTTGTATTTCTGGGAGGTCTACCACGAGAAACATTACCACTCTGTCTCGGATTCTAAACATTATCCATTTCAGCTAAATCTGGGCATTCTTCAATAAAATGGTTTCTCGAACTACAACTATAACAAGCTCGATTATTACTTTTTCCCCAGCATTCACTAAAGTGTTGTCTTCCATAATGCTCACATTTAGGCCTTTCATTTTTTGCATTATCAACACTAGAAACAGACGTGGCTAAAGATTTGTAATTTGATTGCAATCTAACACGGTCTCTGTTTGAATATCCCACACTAGACTTTGAATGACTACTATCATCTCTAATCTTCTTGGATCCAGATTGAAATGATTTGCCCGATAATCTCTTTCATATATCTCTAGCTTCAAACTCAACCTTTCTTTTCTCTTTCCCAATATCCTCCGCTTTACATGCTTGTTCAACAAGCACCATAAATTCTTTGATTTCCAGAATCCCAACTAACAATCGATTATCTTCGTTCAAGCCATCTTCAAATCTCTTTCACATTATTGCTTCTGAATATACACATTCACGGGCATACTGACTCAACCTTACAAATTCTCGCTCATATTCTGTAACAGACATATGGCCTTGCTTAAGTTCAAGAAACTCTTTACGTTTCTGATCAATAAATCTCTGTCTGATGTATTTCTTTCAAAATTTGGCTTGGAAGAAATCCCATGTAACATGTTCACTCGGAACCACTGATGTCAAAGTCTTCCACTAATGATACGCCGTGTCTCTCAAAAGTGAAACAGTGCATTTTATACATTCTTCGATACTCAGGGAAAATTCATCAGACACTCTTATTGTGTTCTCTAACCAAAATTCAACCTTTTCCACATCATCACTTATTGTAGCTCGAAATTCTTCAGCTCCATATTTTCTAATCTTGTCAACTGGTGGTCTACTCAACTGTACTAAATTCACTCGTGGCGTATCTGAAGTTTGAGGAGGATTAACCGGGGGTAGAGATTGTTGTACAGCCAGATTGGTTCTAATATATTGGGTGAACCAATCGTTCATCATCTAATAGAAGGCTTGCTTAGCGTCGCTATCACGGCTACTCATAGCCGGTTGGGAATCATCTTGCACTGTCCCTTGCGCGGGAGCAGGCACATTGCTTTCAACATCGTCAGATATAGCTCTATCGGGATCCATTTGCTATATAAAAGTACATTTCAATGTCAGGAGTCATCAAACTATCACAGATTCAAATAAATGGCATGTATAGCTAGACTCAAATATGCTATGGTAGTCCTAGAACCGACTAAACCATAGCTCCGATACCAACAAAATGTAACACCCCTAACCCGTATCCATCGCCAGACTAAGGTTAAGCGGCATTACCAAACGTATCTAAACACTTCGCATTTATTTCATAAACATCATAGCATCATAGTCAAACATCAACATGAGTCCCTTTCTTAGGTCAATGAGACCTTAAACATGCATTAAAAAGAGGTCGAGACTAAACCGAACATGTTCACAACTTTCAACACTTAGGAAATTTTTTTCTATTCTGTTAAGGTCACACGCCTGTGTGACCAGGCAGTGTGCCTTACACGGGTATCAGACACACCCATGAGAACCAGCCGTGCCAAAACGGAGTGACCATATTGACTTTCACCCACGGCCAATAGGCACGCCCATGTGCCATTGCCGTGTGATACTAAGCTAGCTATTGACTTTAGCCCATAGTCATATGACACGCCCGTGTGTCAAGGCTGTGTAATTTTTAAGAGAATAATGCTTTTCTTACACGGCTTCAAGGGACGCCCGTGTCCCCTGACCGTGTGGCACAATATAGGCTGGGTTTAAGCCAACTCGCCACCCATTATGGGTCAACCTAAAACAAGGAAACAAACAGACATGTACAACCCAATCAACCATTCTTTATGCTAAAACATACATCATTCATGCCATAGTTGCAAATTAACATCACATATCCTAAACCTTTCTCAACCATAAGTTCAAACACAAATTAGCCAAATCACATGGCTAAATATATATATCACAAAACATACTTCACAACTACTAGCCTATACATGCCATACTTCAAATATTTACATTTTCAAAAGTACCAAAATGAGATAGATAGTGTGGTGACGATCCTCGACTATCCTCGAGCCTTCAGTAGCTACGATAACTGTAAAATAGACAATAATCACACAGAATAAGCTTTCAAAAGCTTAGTAAGTTCGTACTCAACACATTCATAGTATATAAACATAAAATGATAACCTATGAGGATTTGCACAATTTCAATCCATATAACTATATCAACTCAAAGAGATTCATATACATAACATCATCTACCACTTAGGCATTATACATACCTGAAGCTTCCCGTACTTATTCACTTTTGTACTTACCTCATATTGAATGTTATAAGACTTTCCATAAGTTATTCGTGTTTTACACATCAGTACACTTAGTACTATAAGGTTAGCTGAAGCTAAATATTTCTGCACACTTAGTGCCATCTCAAATAACCGAGACTAAGTCGGTATCGCACACTTAGTGCCTCAAGTAGCTGAAGCTAATTAAATCGCACACTTACTGCCAAAGCTTCTGATTCATCACCATATTATCCAATTCAATTATATACAACCCATGTAGAATATAGGCATCAAAACTTACTTAAAATCACATTTTAAGTACGAACTTACCTCATACTCAGAATTTGTCGACTCAGACTGTTTATTCTACAATCTTCGATTTCTCTCGATCTAACTCTAAATTCCTCTTTTCTTGATCTAAATGTATTCAAAATTAACCCTTTTATTCACCAAATAATTCAAAACAATCCATATGTACACAATTAGCACATTTTGCAAAATAGCCCTTATATTTTTACATTCGACAAAATCACAAAATACACATAATTTGCATATACACAAGCTTAGTTGAATTCTCTTTATACTCATACTAGTCCACACATTTCATTTATTTCACATTTTAGTCCCTCAAAATAATATTTTCACAATTTAGCCCAAATTACTCAATTTCATCAAAAATCCAAAAAAAACATTTAAACCCAACATCAAGATTCCATAATTTATCAACTAACATCACAAAGCTCACATTTTCATCAATGGCACATTTCAAAATCATCACCAAAATCGTAAATTGAAGCATGGGTTCGATAGTATACAAAGCAACGATTACAAAAACATAGAAATTATTAAAAATCGAGCAAAACACATACCTAATTCACCAATTCAAAGTGTCGAACCCTAAGTGAGCTTTCTCTTTTCCTTTTCTTTGTATTTTCGGTGGAATAGCATGAAAAAATGGCTAATTTCATGCTTTTGTTTTATTTTAATTACTTAATAAACATTTTCCCATTTTACCTTTTATAAACAATTATAAAACCTTTTAATGAATGGTTGTTTTAGTCCATTAACATTCTCAATGGACAAATAACAACATAAGGAACCTTACTTTAGAAAGCCAACTCAAATAGGCACTTGAACATCTAGCACTCAGCTTTTACATTTTATGCGATTAGGTCCTTTTTGCAAATTAAGCACAGAAACAGTTAAATTTTCACACGAGATTTTTACACATGTCAATTCACTTATAATAGGCACGAAAAAAATATAAAAATATTTTTCTAACTCAGATTTGTGGTCCCAAAACCACTATTCTGACTAAGGTCAAAACTGGATTGTTACACTTCCACTACTTCAACCGATGTAGCCTACAAAACCGCAGGTAAACCAAGTTCAGTAAGATTTGCTGCTACCAAACAAAGTTTAACACAACAAAGAGTCAGAACTCTAACGTAATTTAACAATTGAAACCACATCCTCGCCTCCTACCAAAGACTTATCGAACCAACGGGAAACAGGAGTTGAGCGCAAGAGAAAGAATAGATTCGACAAAAAGAAATAAAGGGAGAAAATGGCAATAAGAGGAATGTTCGACCAAAGAGAGCAACCAAAAAAATAGCAATGAGACAGAGAAGAACATGATGGGCACTCACGGAGGAGATGAAGACAAGAAACAACAATTGAGGCAACAACTTGATGATAATGGCAGCAACAAAATTAACCAATAAGAAAAGAAAGCAGTTAAGATACGGCTAGGGAACAGAAAGAAACCAATAGCAAAATCGATAGAGAAAGAGGGCTTGAGGAAGAAAGAAGAGGAGAAGAAGGAAAAAATAAAGGCAGTAAAAGAATTCAGCAAGGGAGAGAAGCAAAAGAATTCGGTAAGGGAGATAATAGGTGACCGAATTTTGAGAGAACAAGAGCCAAACTGAAATTTTGAGGAAGAATCTAATTTCGGCACCACTACTACCTCAATCCCTTGATCCATTCCTCAAAACTCTCCTCCAATCTCTCAACTATCCAATTTGAACTCCCATCAAACTCTGCAGTAGTTTAGGTTGACTAGAACTTCCACACGGCCTTAGTAGCAAAATAAAATGCTCTCACTGCTCAAAACAGGACTCGAACCTTAGACCTCAAGGCACAACAACATGCCACCTATCCCCTAGACCAGCAGGCCCTTTCTGACATAAAATACCCACATTTATTTAAAATCCTACTGACTAGGGACATGTTTTATTCATAGAAAAACAAAACTTTTTCACAAGCTAAGGCTTGAACCTAAGACTTTTCAGACACTTCCCAGAACACTTAACTACTGAAGCAGATACACAGTTGTGTCACAAACATACAAAAATAAATACTTAGAATTTTGGGGCGTTACAACTAAGAGCATAGTAGCCCTTATGCTATGCATCGTGGTAGAAACAAGATGTACCAAGACCTTCATGAGTAATATTGGTGGTCGGGTCTTAAGCGTGAAGTTACTGACTTCGTGGGTAAATGTTTGACTTGCCAGTAGGTTAAGACTGAACTTAAATTACCTTCAGGGTTGCTTCAGCCAGTTAAAATTCCACTTTGGAAGTGGGAGAGAGTGGCTATGGACTTTGTTAGTTGGCTGCCCCTAACATCGACTAAGAAGGGCTCAGTATGGGTCATCGTGGATCGATTGACCAAATCTGCCCATTTCATACCAGTTCGTACCGATTACTTTTTGCAGAAGCTGGCAAAACTGTATGTATCTGAGATAGTAAGACTGCATGGGGTACCAATTTCCATAATATTTGATAGGGATCCTCGCTTTACGTCTTGATTTTGGAATCTGATAGGGATCCTCGCTTCACGTCTCAGTTCTGTAAGAAGTTACATGAAGCTTTGGGTACAAGGTTGGACTTTAGTACTGCGTTCCATCCTCAGACACATGGTCAGTCAGAATGGGTGATTTAGATACTGGAAGACATGTTAAGAAGTTGTGTGATTGATTTCTGAGGCAGTTGGGAGGAGTATTTGCCACTAGCAGAGTTTGCTTATAACAATAGCTACCAGTCTAGCATACAGATTTCACCTTACGAGGCATTATATGGTCGTAGGTGTCGTACGCCTTCGTCTTGGACTGAGTTGGGCGAGCGACGTGTTCTGGGCCCTGAATTAGTTTCTAATACTGAGGATAAAGTTAAACTAATTCAGGAACAACTGAAGGCAGCATCAGACAGACAGAAGTCATTTGCGGATCCGAAACGTTAGGAGATTGAGTATTCTGTAGGGGACTTCATTTTTCTCAACGTCTTTCCATAGAAGAAGGTACTGAGGTCTGGATGGAAGGGCAAGTTGAGCCCTAGTTCATTGGGCCTTATCGCATACTGAAACGTGTAGGACTGGTTGCCTATCAACTAGAGTCACCTCTAGAGTTAGACTGGATTCACGATGTGTTCCACATCTCTATGTTGAGGCGCTACTACTCTGATCCCACGCATGTTATTTCAGGTGAGAAGATTGAGGTTAGACCAGATCTGACTTTTGAGGAGGAGCCGGTTCAGATTTTAGATCATGATGTAAAGGTTTTAAGGAAGAAGTCTATTCCATTGGTTAAGGTGCTTTGGCGTAATCACAGCTCTAAGGAGGCCACGTGGGAACCCAAGGAGGTGATGCGATAATAATACCCTCATCTGTTCTAGTCAACCTGAACTACTGAAGAGTTTTGTGGGAGTTCAAATTGGATGGTTGAGAGATTGGAAGAGAGATTTGAGGAATGGATCAAGGGATTGAGGGAGTAGTGGTGCCGAAATTGGATTCTTCCTCAAAATTTCAGTTTGGCTATTATTCTCTCGACATTCGGTCACCTATTCTCTCCTTTGCCAAATTCTTTAACTGCCTTATTCATTTTTCCCCTCTTCTCCTCTTCTTTCTTCCTCAAGCACTCTTTCTCTGTCGATTTTGCTCTTGGTCTGTTTCTGTTCCCTAGCCATGTCTTAATTGCTTTTTTCCCTTCTTGGTTAATTTTGTTGCCGCCATTATCATCAAGTTGATGTCCTAATTGTTGTTTCTTGTCTTCATCTCCTCAGTGAATGCCCATCGTGTTCTTCTTCTTCTCATTACTGTTTTTATGGTTGCTCTCTTTGGCCAAACATTCCTCTTGTTTCCATTTTCTCTCTTTATTTCTTTTTCCCGAATCTGTTCTTTCTCTTGCACTCAATTCCTATTTCCCGTTGGTTTGGTAAGCCTTTGGTAGGAGGCGAGGGTGTGGTTTCAATTGTTAAATTGCGTTAGGGTTCTGACTCTCTGTTGTGTTAAACTTTGTTTGGCAGAATCAAATCGCATCAAAGTTGGTTTACCTGTGGATTTGTAGGTTGAATCGGTTGAAGCAGTGGAAGTAAGTAACGTTAATATTTTTGTTTGGGGATTGTTTTTGTATTGTTGGTCCTAAGAATGGCTAATGTTGGGCGTGGAATTTTTATTTGTTTAGGTGTGATTTATCTCAGAAGCGTTACGTACCAAAAATCCTATAAGCTGTGTACAAACACAACTTTTGCTATAGTAAATGGCAAAAGCCAGAATAAGTGAACGACGACCCTACCCGGGCTGCGTCACTCGTGTGGTAGTCCGTATGACTAAATTTGGGCATATGATCGTTGAGGCCGACCATGAGCGATTTCATGGGCTGAGGTTGTATTGGGCCATGTTGGGGTGAAATAGGTCGTGTGGGCCACATGGGCATATGGGCCCCACACGGGTAAAATGCATGGACGTGTTGAGAATATTTGGCTAGGCTGTGTAATCCACATGGTCGAGGCCATTTCTGGGCTATATGCGCCACACGGGTGTGTTGGCCCATATGAGCCAGTAAGTGAGCGTTTGGCCCATTTTCACAGTTGGACTGTTAAGGTTGTATGGGTCGCCCGAGACGACTGTGGACCTACTGTTGGGTCGGTAAGTTTACCTAGACCCCCTAATTGATAAAATAACTATTATGCCCCTATGCGGTAAAATGACTGATTTGCCCCTATACGATGTATGATTGTATTTAAGCATGCCATTTTAGACGCATTGAGTACATGTATGATATTATGACATGACATGACATGATGCATGATGTGTTGCATTGGGTGGGTTTTATTATGATTGGAGGAAGTGTACTGTACTGGCAGCTCTGCTGCAAATACTGTTTAGTGCCGCAACTCGTACTGCTTGGAGTGTAGGGATGGGTGGGTTGATTATATCCCCACATGGAGTGCTAGGTTAGACGGAGATGGAGTGTAGAGGCTAGCTTGGTAGGATCTCTCAATTGCATATCTATACTGTTACTGTCACTGAGATGGGCTTAGGCCCAAACTGATACTGATACTGTAATGGGCTAAGGCCCTAACTGAGACTGAACCATTATTGAATTGGGCTTAAGCCCAGACTGTATATGCTTACTGTTTGGTTATTTTATATGGGATTACACACTAAGTTTTTATAACTCACCCATCTGTTTATCTGTATAGGTCATCCCTAGTCTTAGGCGGATCAGTGCTGTGAGGGGCTTAAAGGTGGCCACACAACCGCACATACTTTCTTGTTTGATTTTTAAATTATAAGTAATTTTATTTTGGGTATTTTTAATGTAATAAGGCCTCTTTGGATTTTATTTCTAAATTGGGAATTTCTATTGGTTTTTGATTTAATACTGTTAGCAGTTGGAAAAGACGCGGGTTTTCAAAAGATAAATGTTTTTCAAAGATACCATGAACACACAACCGGTTTTAAGAGCTTCCACAAGAAATAATGTTTTTAAAATAAAAATATAACAATGAAGTTTTAATATGACTACCTTTTTGAAAAACGAATCACATTTTGAAAGTGAACGAACGTCTTAAAATCATCTTTAAGATCACAAAAGAGATTAAATAGAAAAGGGGTTTTCAACAACATCACACTTTACGAAAAACACTTCAATGTGACATCACCAGATTCAGCCTTAACTTTCAGGCTGGGTTTGGGGTGTTACAGCATTGGCCAAAAGAATCTAGCTTGCAATACTTCGGCTGCAGTACATGTACCTCCGAAGTGTCCCCCACTCAGAGCTATGTGACAATGGTATGAAATCTCGTGTACTTTATCTTCTATCACGCATCTCCTGATGATTTGATCTGCACACTTTATGAGCAAGATGGTGTAATGCCCCGATTTTTGGGCCTGGGAGTATTGGGCCTTAAGTCTGGGTTCGGGTAAAAGATGGCCCGAATAATTTGGATGTTATCACTATTATTATTATTATTATTATTTCTTATATTTAGTGTAGCAATTAAATAAATTACTAAGGGTTTATGGCGCCTGGGAAGGAATTAAAGGTCCAGGGTTCAAGTTGCAAGGTAGGCATATTGTTACTTTTTAATTTTAGGCATGTGCCGGGCATGTGATCACTTAAGTGAATTTCGGCAAGGGCCTTAGGGTGGTTGGGCCGATTGTTTTAGTTGATATTAGGGTTAGGTTATTTTCTTTTTCTATCTTGGAGAATTAAGGTTAGCCACCTGAAAGCTTTCACTGTCATTCATCCTTTCTGAGTTCTCACAAAAGCCGAAAACGCAAATTCCTTCTCCTTGGTGCTGATTTCTTCTTCCTCTCTTCTTCCTCCATTTTCTTTCTTCCTTTTTGCTTTTTCTTCTAGCCAAAATCCTCCTATTTTCTTCATCTCTTTTGGTCGATTTTCACATCCTTAAACCTCAACCCCTGTCAGCAATACCACTACAAAAACCACCATACCAAATCATCTTCCTCTTCATAGTTCCAAAAGCCGAAATACCATAGATTTAGGGACTTATAGCTGAAACTTCAAATCTCCTGGATTCGAGTTCTACTATCGTTTAGAGGATAGATCTACATCAGATCTGTGTAGAAATCAAAGAGGAATAAGTGGTAAGTGCTCATCACCTCATATCTAGTCTTATTTTACAATTTAGAAAAGCCGAAGTCCTTAAAACCTAGGGAGGCTGTCGATTTAGGCATAGGGCTTTAAGGGTCTTTAACTAACGATTTCTTTTGGTGATTAGTGTCTTCTAGAGGTTGGATCGAAGGCTTGGATCTTTGGAACAACTAGACTTAGATCTAGTCATCAGTTTTCGGCAAAAAGGTAAGATTCTAAAGGCTTAAAGGGCATGGTTCGAATATGGGTAGGTGAATATTGGGATTGGTTGTTGTGGTTTGAAATCTAAGAATTGTGGTAATCAATTGTAGGACATCGTAAGGGATCTCAGTAGCAGTCTTCGCGAAACATGTGTGTATCGCACACCCTCTCATAGTTCAATTCCGCAAAA
The DNA here is from genome assembly GCF_007990345.1 of Gossypium hirsutum. Classification (NCBI taxonomy): domain Eukaryota; kingdom Viridiplantae; phylum Streptophyta; class Magnoliopsida; order Malvales; family Malvaceae; genus Gossypium; species Gossypium hirsutum. Next base: position 51,751,407 of record NC_053429.1, on the reverse strand, counting down.
GCCGAAATGCCAAAATTTTGGCATTTCGTGGGCTTGTGAGTGTGCGAGTGCTCACAAGACATTTAGAAATCATTAGATCTGAAATCGCAAAGTGATAAGTTAGTCGTGTGTGAAATTTTGTGCACTTCGGTAATTGGGCCCCAATGGGCTTACGGGCCCATACGGGTTAATAAAAAATAATAAAAATATATAATATAAAAAATAGGCAATAAGTATGTTCTGTTAGATTATAGAATCGAAACTACTTGAACCGGTAAATTGGTCATAAAACTTGAATTAAATGGGATTAAATTGCTAGTCGACACTGTAGGGCCTATTAGGGGTTTTAGGGCCCAATGGCTAAAATTGTGAAATTGAGATAAATAAATTATTGCGATGAAAAATGGGCTAGTAAGGACAGTAACATTCGTGAGAACCCTTAAAACTGATAAAATTACTGAAATACCTTTATAGGTGGAAAATTTACAAATTTACCCCTAGGAGAAAAATTACTGATATACCCCTAGGGTTAATGTTGACCTGAATGCATGATTGACTGTTACTATTTACTGCATGCCATGTTATTATTATCTGAAGCATGGGACTGGGTTATTAATGGAGGAAGTACTGAAAGTGGCTTGACCACGTACTGGAGGCTTTGCCTCAACTTACTGATATTTGAGCAGCTATGCTGCAACTGTGGAGTGTAGGGCTGGGTGAGTTGAGCTATTCTCCACATGGAGTGGAGGGCTGGTACGGGTGGAGTGTAGCGGTTGGTTATAGGCTGGGTTGGGCTTGAATACACGAATATGTCTGTTCTGTTCTGGAATGGGCCTATGGCCATACTGTTATCTGAAAAGGGGCTAAGGCCCAGTTTACTGTATTCTAAAAAGGTCTTCGGCCCAGTACTCGCTATTATCTGAATAGGGCTTAGGCCTAATGGTCTTGAGCTGACTTGGGCTTTGGATGGGTTTTCCATACACACTGAGTTTTCCAAACTCACCCCCTTTCTCTTCCATCCTTGCAGGTGAGCCCTAGTTGGTGAACTTGGAGCTGGGCGGGATTCAAAGTGGCCACGAAGATTAAATCTCTGGTTTTAAATAAGTTTCAATTAGCTTCCTTTTAAATTTCGCATTTATTTTTTGATTATTTCTATTTTGGTTAAAGTTGTAATAAACCCGCTTTATTATTTTTATTTTGGGTTTTTAAATTACTTAAATCATTTTCAACTTGAGATTCACATCACTTAAATTGATTCCTTAAAATTGGTTAGCTCTAGGACGCGTTTTATAAAAGTTACTTATTTTCAAAATATCACGATAACTGAGCAAAGCTTCCGCAACATAAATGTTTTCAAAGGAAATAAATATTTTAAATAGACTTAAACTTAATTTGTTGTTCGTGGACAAGTAATAAGCTTAAAGTGTGGCAATGGATGTGTGCATGTCTAGGATTGGATCATGGGAGAGCTAGGTACTTCAGTAGTCTAATTGACTCACCTCCTCTTTTCTTGAATCTTACCTGGTGCGCAGCTTCCATTCACTTTAATTTAAAACAAAAATATTCTTTAAACACTAAGAAAGATTTTAGATAAAACATGACTTCTCTAATAATGCTTCAATGTGATACGCCAGATTCGGTCGTAATGTCTAGGCTGGGTTTAAGGTGTTACATATGGTTCTTCCCATAAATAGTATTTCACATCGTGAAGAAACTTTTTCTTTTGTTGATATGACTTACCAAGAGGCATTAAACCACAAGCTAGATAGTTAGCAAAATCAACAAACCAAGGGTTATTATGGATATGGTTTGCCTTAAGTATGTATTCGTCTGGGAATGTCTCCATAATGATCTCTATAAACCTTCACTTTGCTACCTACAAGATAAGATCAAAACTTGTTAAAAGCAAACACAACAGCAAGTAACTCTTTCTCTGTTACTATATAATTCAATTGAGCTCCCGTAAGAATCTGACTTGTATAGTAGATGGGATGAAAAACTTTGTTCCTTCGTTGGCTCATCATAGCTCCTATCGCGAAGTCACTTGCGTCACACATCAATTCAAATGGCAATTCCCAATCCGGTGTGACGATAATGGGTGCTGAAACTAACTGATTCTTCAGATCATTGAAAGCTCTTAAACACTCTTCATCAAATTGAAACATTGTGCCCTTCCCCAATAATTTGTATAAGGGTTTATCAATTTTAGACAAGTCCTTGATAAATCTCTGATGGAAATTGGTGTGGCCCAAAAAGCTCCTAACACCCTTTACAGATGTTGGAGATGGGAGTTTTGCAATAACATCTACCTTTGCTTTATCTACCTCGATTCCATGTCTTGTTATTCGATTGGTAAGAACAATACCTTCTCATACTATGAAATGACATTTTCCTAATTAAGTACGAGGTTTGTTTCTTCGCATTGCCTTAGTACTTTGGCTAGATTGGCTAGGTAATCATCATATGTATCTTCAAATACTGAAAAATAATCCATAAACACTTCCATATACATTTCAACCATGTTAGTAAAAATAGGCATAATTCATCTTTGAAATGTAACAGGTGCATTACATAAACCAAATGGCATGCTTCTAAATGCAAATGTATCGTACGGGCATGTGAATGTTGTTTTGTGTTGATCTTCTGGTGCTACTATAATCTGATTATACCCCAAGTATCCATTGAGAAAATGGTAATAGTCTCACCCCACGAGTCTATCCAGCATCTGGTCCAAGAACAGTAAAGGAAAGTGGTTTTTCCTGGTCGCCTTGTTCAACTTCCGGTAATCAATGCAGATTCTCCATCCTATAATAGTTTTAGTCGATTTTAGCTTGTTATTCTCATTCTCAATTACTGTAATACCTCATTTCTTTGGCACACACTAATTAGACTTACCCACGACCTGTCTGAGATGAGGTAAATTATACCTGCATCTAACCATTTTATGATCTCTTTCTTTACCACGTCCTTCATGATGGGGTTCAATCGTCGTTGTCCACCAATCGTCCCTTTCTCGCCATATTCCAAGTTGATCTTGTGCATGCATACAAATGCACTAAAGCCACGAATATTGGCTATAGTCCTTCTGATAGCCTTCTTGAATTGTTTCAATACTAGGATAAGTTTCTCTTCTTGCTCTTCGGTCAACTCCGCTGAAACAATGGACGCTTTTGTTCTAATTTAGGTGAGCGACCTAAATAAACATATTTTAAATGTGAGGGAAGTACCTTTAGTTCTAATTTAGGTGGCTCATCAATTGACACTTTTGGTTGGACATAATCTCTACTTTCTAGCTCCAAAGATTTAAAATGGGATTATGGATTAAATCCTTTCTAATTAGCTTCTAGCAAAGCTAAGTATTCCTCCCCCTCTTCATCACTTGGAGGGTCTAATGTCAAAATTTACTCCAATGGGTCCTCAACATAGTTGAGTTCCCTTTCCATGACTAATTCCTCTAACTCAGATAGTGTAGAATAATCATCAACTGCCTTAGGAAATTGTATAAACTTAAAAACATTAAATGTTACCTGATCGTTCTGAACATACATAGTAAGCTCACCCTTTTGCACATCAATAAGCGTCCTTCCAGTTGCTAGGAAAGGCCTTCCTAAGATGATTGGCATCTCTTTATCTGCTTCAAAGTATAGTATGACAAAGTCAACAAGAAAAATAAATTTGTCTACATGTACCAATACATCCTCTATTTTTCCTTTTGGATTGCTAAGGATTGATCTACTAATTGAAGCGTAACCTAGTAGGTCTAACTTCACCTATCCCCAACTTTCTAAATATGGACATGGGCATCAAGTTGATGCTTGCACCCAAATTACTTAGTGCCTTACCACAATATGTTGATCCAATGTTGCAAGATATGGTAAAACATCCAGGGTCCTTCAACTTTAGGGGTAGTTTGTCTTAAAGATATGCACTGTATTCTTTCGTCAAAACTACTGTCTCAAATTCTCCAAGTCTTCATTTCTTGGATAGGATATCCTTCATAAATTTGACGTAATTTGGCATTTTTTCAAGTGCTTCTACCAACGAAATGTTGATATGAAGTTGCTTGAGTACGTCTAAAATTTTTTTCAATTGGACTTCCTATTCTGCTTCTGAAGTCTTTGAGGGTAGGGTGCTAGAGGATTCTTTACTGGAACCAGTTGATTCATCTTCTGTCGTAATTCTTCATCTAACGAAGTTGTTAGTTTATTAGAATTGACTGGTTTGGAAAGTACCTTATTGGGTTTTACAGATTCTAGTTTTGGTGAAGTTGGAATTTTAACACTTGGTTGAACTTCCACTAAATATTGAGCATCAACTGGCTCCTCTTCAACTTCGATAGTGTTGGACTCTAATATCTTTCCGCTCATTAATGCCAATGCTTTACAATACTCTTTACTTGGATTTCTTGGGTTCTCCGTATTACTAGGCAAAACACCTTGTGGTTGGTTCCTAAGTTTAGTTGTAAGCTGGCCCATTTGGTTTTCTAGGTTTTTCAATGTGGTTGCTTAGCTTTAAATTAACGGATCATTTTTCGCTATGTATGTCTTCGATAGGTTTTCTAAGCCATTGGAAGTTTCGACTTGTGGTTGTTTTTGAATTTGTTAGGTAAATACATGTGGCAAGGTTGGTCTAAGTTGGGCATAAGTGTTACTAGGTCTAGCCCCTTGGTTACTCCAAGAGAAATTAGGGTAGTTTCACCAATATGGATTATAAAAATTGGATTGCAATCATTGCCTTCCTCATTTTTAGTTCTAGTTACCCGTGTAATACACGGACTCTAGGTTTGAAGGACATTCTTCGAACAAGTGTCCTTCCCCACAATAAAAACAGGCTACATTTTCAAACTGATTGGGTGGTTGTGCTACAAAACTATTAAATCCATTAGTGGTAAAATTTTTAAGTATTGAAGAAATCGAAGATACCTGAGATGCTAGTGAAGTGAGAGCATCCACTTCATGTACTCCAGCGACTCATATTCCTAACGCTACTCGATTGGTTGGCCATTAGTAATTGTTGCTAGAAATCCTTTCAATGATTTCATAAGCCTTATTATAAGACTTCGAAAGGATAACTCCATTAGTAGAAGCATCTACTACCATTCTCGTGTGAGTATTGAGACCATTATAGAATGTCTCAAGTTGGACGTAATACGGGATTCCATGATGAGGGGGCACTTCCATAGTAATTATTTGTACCTTTCCCATGCCTCATACAAGGACTTGTCATCCAATTGTTAGAAAGTAGTAATTTCATTCCGCAACTTAGCATTCTAGCTATGTAGGAAGTACTTCATAAGGAATATTTTTAGTAACTCTTGCCATATGGTAATGTAATGTGGTGCTAATGAGTTCAACTAGGCTCGAGCTCTATCCCTTAGTGAATATGGGAGTAGCTTTAACTGTATTGCATCTTCGGGTACTCCGGCTAGCTTGAAAGAATCACTCACCTCCACAAACAATCTTAAGTGAAGGTGAGGATCTTCGGTAGGCATTCCATTGAATTGGCCCACTGGAACATAACCAGCTTTACTCAAACTGTTGTGCCTCAATTTCGGGGCTCCTAATACCTAGATTAAGATCATGAAACACTGGTACGACATACTGTCTTTGTAACAGCCCGTTTTCAGTAAAATCAAAACAGTGGTTTCAGGACAAAAAATCCAAAGTCAAAAAATTTATTTTATTATCCTTTTATGGTTTACAGGATGATAGAAATATTGTATAAAAATTTTGTTAAGAAATTTTACCATTTACATTCTTAATTTGATTAAAAGGACTAAATTGCTTAAAGTGAAAAAGTTAAGTTCTAATAGCTAAAGGTATTAAATAACTATAGAAAATTAAAGTAAAGGTCCTTACATGGTAATTAGCCCATAATAGTATAGTGGATTATAATGGCTTGGCATTTTTGTAATTTGTAGAAGTAATAAATGTTAATAAGTAATTAGGTAATTAAAGTTAATAATAAATAAAACCACATTAAACACCATTTTGTATCATCTTTCTTCAACCAAATTTCACAAAGAAGAAAGCCATTTTTTGTGCTCAAATTTCGGCAATCTTATCTCCTTCAATTAGGTATGTATTTTTAATCTTTTTTATGATTTTTATGTTTTCGTAATCGTTGTAGTTTAATCTAGCTAGCCCGGGGACTAATTTGTGAAGCTGTTAAACTATTAGGGTTTTATCATTGATGATTATATATGAGTTTTGAAGTTTGATGATAGAAAATGAATGGTTGTTGTTAAATAAACAACTTTTGTAAGAGAATTTTTAGTGAAATTGTCAAATAGGGACTAAATTGAAAAATAGAAAATATTACATGGTGAAATTGTGAAATTATTGAAGCTCAATGCATGCTAAGGACCTATTTGATATTCGGCTATAGTGGGTTGTGATGAAATTGTGTAAATTTCCATTTTTATAAACTAGGGACTAAATTGCAAACAACTAAATATATAGGGAAAAATGGTAATTTTACCAAAAATATGTTTTGGACTAATTTAAATGAGAAATATATTAAATTGAATTAAATTTCTCCTTATAGATCAAGACAGACCTTGTATGGAGTTAGATCGGGGCAAAGCAAAAATCTCAGATTAATCGCCTCTATATCTACATATACTCATCGAGGTAAGTTCGTGTGATTAAATTCAGTATTTATATGTTGTAATTGAATTATATGTATGTGATTTGTATAATTTCCATGTATAAATACCGATCGTATATCCGATAACGTACGATGATTACTGAGTCCCGTTTGAACCTTAGGAATTCGTAGGATTCAAATGACAGGTCATTAGGGTTACCGATTTGGTTGTGGTTCTGCATGTGTTGTAGACACACCACAACTCGTATGAGCTTATCGATTTGCAGCTCGTGAGAGCTTACCGATTCTCAGCTCGTAAGAGCATACTGGTTCATAGCTCGTATGAGCATACATGTATAGGAATTGATGGATTACAGTTTAGCACACTACATGTGAGCTATCCTGAGTATCCAACAATATTCTAAATGGTTCAACGGGCAATGTTCTGTTACGAGATGATATGAGTTCGATACGAACTATTACAAGTATATATATATATATGAAATACATGGAAAGGCTATTACGTGATATATAGTTAAATGAAATAGATGATACATGTATAATGGAAATTTGATTATTTGTTCAGCTCATCCATGATTTGGTGTATATGTGATTTTACATGGCTAACATGTTGGTGAATATGTGTTTAGGCACTTGGCCAAGTTGTGTTGGGATATGTGTTGTTTACTTACCTAATATATGCTTAAATGGTAAGTTAAATTCTATGTTATACGAACTTACTAAGCTTAAATTCTTACTCTGTGTTATTTTTTCGTGTTTTATAGTGAACTGAAAGCTCATTCGGGTTGGAAGCTTTTCAGAGTTATATCACACTATCCATCAGTTTTTTTTGGTACTTTCAGTTGTTTTAATTTTGGTTATAATAGCATGTATAGGTTAATTTTGTTAATGTTGGCCTATATGTTTTGTTGTGATTGTAGCCATTTGAGTTGGCTTGTATTTTAGTATATTTTGGTATGTATATATGTAGCCATAATTTGGTTGATGTGTGGCTTGATTGGTTGTTGAATGATGAAAGGTAAAATGATAGTATATGTGCACTTTGTATAAGTGTTTTGTAAGTTGATGAATTGGTTGTAAATTGGTACCTTGTTATAGAAGACATATATGTCTAATTATGTTAGAAATTGAAAGGCATGCTTAACATCAATTGGTATGTTTTGGTAAAGTGATCTACATGTTATGTAATGATGCAATTATGCATATAATTTAGTTGAACACTTGGTTATATTGAATACATGGTTAAACAAGTTTATAATTGTCATTTGAGGTTCCTAAGGGCATATTGGTTGTATGTGAATATACTACATGTTTAAGGCTTGATTTTGCTTGTTTTGGATACCTTAATATGGCTTGTTTATATGCACAATGTTGAGTGTAGGTGGATGGTAAATTGGGTGAGAAATATGGCTTGTAAAATGGCATATTTTCGTCCGCATAGGCAGAGACACGGGCGTATATCTCAGCCATGTGTGACACACGACTGGGTGACACGGTTGTGTGTCCCCTGTAGCTGTAAAAAGGGTTGCAAGTCAGGCTATTACACGGTCTAGCAGACGGGCGTGTGAAGTTACTTTGAAGGGTACACGGCCTGGCACACGGGTGTGTGGCTTGGCCGTGTGACCAAGTCAGAGAGTTACATGGGCACAGACACGGACTGGGACATGACCGTGTGTCCCCATTTTGAATGCCCACATGGCCTACGACACGGGTGTGTCACTTGGCTCTGTGAGTCACACGGCCTTGTGACCCTTATAGCTTTAAAAATTTCCAATGTTTTCCAAAATTTTTTTAAAGTTTTTGATTTAGTCCCAACTTGTTTCTAATATGTATTTTGGCATCGAGAGCTCTTTTATGCGACAATATGAATGATTTTATTTTATTTTTGATATGAATAATGATATGTTTTGAAATGTTGAAATTTCTGTCTGTTTGATCCGTAAACTCTAGTAATGCTCTGTAACTCTATTCTGGCGATGGATACAGGTTAAGGGTGTTACATTTATTGGTATCAGAGCTATGGTTTAGTTGATTCTCGAACTGAACGTAGTGTATATGAGTCTAGCTATACATGCCATTATATAACTTGTGATAGTATGATATCTCCTGACTGTTTGAAACATGTTTTCATATAGCAATGACATCCAACCGAGCTAATTTCAATGAAGTAGAGAGCAACGCTCAAGCCTCCGTTCATGGAGTAGCTTCTATTGGTACGAGGCCTACATCTTAGGGTAGGGGAGGAAAGGGTAAGGAAGCCTTCTTCCAAATGATGCATGAATGGTTCCCCGAGTTCATACGGCTATGTGTTATCATTGAATATGTTAAATTTTTGGTATTGTTGTTGAAAGATTTGGCTTACCAGTGGTGGAATACATTGAGTTTTGTTGTGCCAAGAGAGCGGATAACTTGGGAATTCTTCCCAAACAAAGTTCCAAAAGAAATACATTAGCCATAGGTTTCTGGATAAAAAACATAAAGAATTTCTGGAGCTCAAACAGGGCCGTATGAATGTATCAAACTATGGGCGGGAATTTGTTAGATTGAGCAAATATGCTTGGGAGTGTATTCCGATCGAGACTGCAATGTGTAAGAGATTCGAAGATAGGTTAAATGAAGACATAAAGCTTCTAGTTGGGATTCTTGAGTTGAAAGAATTTTTTGTTCTGGTTGATAGGGCACATAAGGCTGAAGAATTGAGTAAAGAGAAAAGAAGTGTTGATTTTGAAGCCAGAAACTTGAGAAAAAAATTGAGTGGGAAGCCTTATCAGTCAGCATCAAAGAAATCAAAAGAACATCACCACCGTTCTACTACTTTTGTGGGATATTCTAGTAGAGACAGAGGTACCAGATGCCCTAGCCCTAAACTCAGGCTACATCTATAACGAGTGTAGGTAGTGTCAGAGATGCCAGAACCGAGTGTAAGCACTGTAATAGACCACATTATGGTGAGTGTCAAGTAAAGAATGAAGCGTTTTTCTGGTGTGGTTCTTTAGACCACTATCTTAGAGATTTTCTAGAGAAACCTGAGAAAGTGGAAGCTAATACCACGAGGCTGAGCAATACTACTGCAAGAGGTAGACCACCTTGTAATCCTGGATGAATGGTAGCCATGGTATTACAAAAGATTTTGTTGTGAGATCTGATGCACGGGCACCAACTAGGGCTTATCTTATTCGCACTTGCGAGGATGCTTTTGTACTAGATGTTATTACCGGTACTTTCTCTACTTATGATACTGATTTAGTGCTTTGATTGATCTAAGATAAACCCATTCACATGTTTGCACGAATTTAGTATTTTGTAAAACTTTACCTGTTAAGTCCATTGAATTCGTGGTTAAAGTATCGAACTCTCTAAGTCAGTATGTACTAGTTGATAAAGTCTGCAAGAATTGTCCTTTGATAACTTAATGTTACAATTTTCTGGCTTATTTGATGCTATTACCATTTGATAAATTTGATGTGATTTTCAGCATGGATTGGCTAACTCTACACGATGCTGTTGTAAATTATAGACGAAAGCTTATTGTATTAAAATGTTAGAATGGTGAGACGCTTCGTATTGAATATGATAATCCGAGTGGGTTGCCTGTTGTTATATCAGCTATGTTAACATAGAATTATATTAGAAAAGGTTGTAATGCTTATCTTGCTTATGAACTGGATACTAAAGTGTCTGAATCGAAGCTTGAATCAGTTCCAGTGGCTTGCGAGTATTCCAATGTGTTTCCAGAGAAGTTACCTGGATTATCGCTGATCAGAAAGTTTGAGTTTGCTATAAAACTTGTATCAGGAACATAATCGATATTGATAGCGCCTTACAGAATGGCTCCTACCGAGTTAAAAGAGTTGAAACCATGGTTGCAATAGTCAACAGATAAAGGTTTTGCTCAACCTAGTTTTTCACCATAAGGTGCACTGGTTTTGTTTGTTAAGAAAAAGGATGGACCGATGAGATTGTGTATAGACTATCGTCAGCTCAACAAAGTTACAATCAATAACAAATATCCATTGCGTCGTATTGATGATTTGTTCATCAGTTGAAAGGTGCCACAGTATTCTCGAAGATTGATCTTCGTTCTGGTTATTTTTAGCTACGAGTGAAAGATTTAGATGTACTTAAAACTACATTCAGAACTAGGTATGGACACTATGAATTTCTTGTGATGCTGTTTGGTTTAACTAATGTACATGTAGTATTTATGGATTTGATGAATAGAATCTTCAAGCCGTATCTAGACATATTTGTTATGGTATTTATTGAAGACATTCTGATTTATTCTCGAGACAAGTCCGAAAATGATGAACATTTGAGAATTCTTTTGTAAACTCTTCAAGATAAATAATTGTTTGCTAAATTTAGCAAATGAGAGTTCTGGCTCCAAGAAGTCAGTTTTTTGGGACATAGTGTCGGCTGAAGGCATCAGAGTTGATCCGAGTAAAATTTACATAGTTCTTGATTAGAAACCACTGAAAAATGTATCTAAAGTCAAAATTTTTTTGGGATTAGCTAGTTATTACTGAAGATTGGTCAAAGCATTTTTAATGATAGCTACACCGGTTACGCGACTATTACAGAAAGATGTGAAGTGTAACAGTCCAATTTTGAGGCTAGTCGGAACAGTGGTTTTGGGACCATGAATCTGACGTAGAAAAAAATCATTTTTATTATATTTTTATGGTCTATAGTTTTATGGAAGTATTCTGTGAAAATTTTGATTGAAAATTTTGACGTTTGGGCACTCAATTTAGTCAAAAGGACTAAATTGTAAAAAATGCAAAAGTTGAGTTCTACTTGTTAAAGGTTTCCAATTGCTATGATATTTTAAATTTGAGTTCCTTAGTTGGTAAATAGACCATTAGATAAGTTAGTGGACAAAAATGGACATGGTGAGATAAAATTTTAAAGTTTGGCAAAAAGGGCATTTTAGTCATTTGGTAAATAAAAGAATAAAAAGGGAAAATAAAGCCAAAATTTGTCCATCTTCTCCAACCCTTGGCCGAAATTTTCAAGCTCTCCATAGCTAAGGTTTTTTCATCTTTCAAGCTTGATAGTAAGTGCTTTCTAGCCCTGTTTTTAATGTTCTTTACATTTTTGAAGTCCTTGTAGCCCAATTTACCTATTTTTAACATTATTTTGAAGTAGGGTTCATCTTTAATGAGGGATACGGTATATCACTGGTGGAAAACATTAGTATCTGTGGTTCCAAAAGAGAGGGTTACATGGTAATTCGTTCAAGAGGTCTGAAAGAAGTATATCAATGAGTGATTCACCAATCAGACGCGTAATGAATTTCTTAAGCTGAAACAGGCCACATGTCAGTCGCTAAATATGAAAGAGAGTTTGTTCGGCTTAGCAAGTATGCTAGAGAGTGTGTTTCCTTCGAAGCTGTTATGTGTAAAAGGTTTGAAGACTGGCTTAATGAAGATATCAGACTATTAGTGGGTATTCTTGAGCTGAAAGAATTTGTTGTGCTCGTTGATTAGGCTTGTAAAGCAAAGAACCTAACTAAAGAAAAGAGAAAAATCGAGTTTGAGGCTAGAGATGTAAGAAAGAGGCCAATGGGTAAGTTGTTCCAATCTCAGTCTAAGAAATCTAGAGGGATGCATTCTCGTTCTCAGGCTTCAGTTGGGTTCTCAAATAGAAATCGTAGGAATCAGTACTCGGGTTATAAAGCTTAGACTACTTCTATTGTGAGCATTGATAATCGACCCAATAGATCTGGATGCCTACATTGTGAAAGATGTCACCCCGGCAAGTGTCGAATGAATGACCGACCTTGTTTCAAGTGTGGTTCCCAAGTTCATTTCATTAAATATTGCCATGAGATGAATGAAAAAGAAAAGTTTCAGAGTACAAGACCGAGTAATGCTGCTTCTAGAGGGAGACCCCCAAGAAATACCAGGAATAGAGCTAGTAGAAAAATTGTTACAAAGGACTTAGCTACAAGATTTAAAGCTTGAGCACCTGCTAGAGCCTATGCCATTCGTGCTCGTGAGGACGCATCTTCTCCTGATGTTATCATCGGTACTTTTTCTCTTATGATACTACTGTTATTGCTTTTATTGACCCAAGATATAGCCATTCATATGTATGCATGAATTTGGTAATTAGTAAGAATATGGCTGTTGAGTCTACAGAATTTAAGATTAAGGTGTCAAACCCTTTAGGCAAGCATGTAGTAGTTGATAAAATATGCAAGAAATGTCCTTTGATGATTAGCGGTCACTATTTTTCATTAACTTGATGTTGTTTCCATTTGATGAACTTAATGTTATTTTGGGTATGGATTGGTTGACTATACATGATGCTATAGTAAATTTTAGACGAAAAGTCATTGAATTGAGATGTAAAAATAGTGAAATTCTTCGGGTTGAATAAGATGAGTTAGATAGATTGCCAATTGTGATTTCTTCAATGTTTGTTCAGAAATGTTTAAGAAAAGGTTGTGAACCCTATCTTGCCTATGCGTTGAATACGAAAGAATCTAAATTGAAAATTGAATTAGTGCCAACAGTGTGTGAATATTCGGATGTGTTTCCGGAAGAATTGCGAGGTTTGTCTCCAATTAAAGAAGTTGAATTTGGTATTGATTTGTGGTCACGATTTTCGTGACAGGTAAGTTTTAAATATTTATAATTAATCGTTCTTGAAACTAACTATTATCGTGATGCAGACAAGTGTACCTATTGAACAGTAGTGTAGTTTTAGCAAGACCAGATTGTCGAACCCAAAGGAGCTAAAAGTACTAATAATGACTGTCTTTTTATTATCTAGCCTAAGAATAAGGGGGTTTTGTTTTAACTAACAAATTAACTAATCTAAGAATTCACAGGTAATGGAATTGAGGGATTACTTTTGGAAAACGATTGAATTAAGACAATACCTAAGGAAAAATCCACCTAGACTGTACTTGTTATTCTGGCTCCGAATCGGACGATTTATTAATTTAACTTGTTCCGTAGAGATCCCTAAGTTATGTTATTATCCCTATTCAAGACTAATAATGTCTAATCCCTAGATTGAATAATTGAGACTTTTCTCTAATTAACACTCTAGGGTTGCATTAACTCGATCTATGGATCCCCTTATTAGGTTTCACTCTAATCCGGCAAAATCTTGTCACCCTATGTCTAGGCGCGTAAACAACTCCGCTTAATTATGACAAATGTACTCTTACACAGGGTCTATTCCTCTTCTGAATAAGAGCTTATCTTGAATCAGTATCCTGGGATATCAAAACAAGAATTAAGAACACATAATTAAGAACAAGTTAAATATTTATCATGCAATTTAGAAAATAATAACAAGATTCGTCTTAGGTTTCATTCCCCTTAGGCATTTAGGGGATTTAATTCATAACTAAAAAGGAAAACAACTCAGAAGAATAACGAATACAAAACATAAAGAAAACCCAAAACTCCTGAAGGGAAATTGAGGGGAGATCTTCAGTCTTGATGGTGACTCCAGCTTCTAAGATGGATCAATCGGCTTTCTTCGAGTAATTCCTTCCTTCCTTCCTCTTCGTGCCCTCCTTTTTCTCTTCCTTTAAGGCGTATTTATAGGCTTTAGAATGCCTAAAACCCCTCAAAATTAGCCTTTTCTGAGTTGGACTCAACTTGGGCTCGGCAGGGACACGCCCGTGTGAATTGTGCTTCGAATCTGCCAAATTGACACGACCGTGTGGTCTGCCCGTGTAAGGAAGTCCAGGCCGTGTTGATTTCATACTTTGGCCCATTTTTTCCATTTTTGGCCCGTTTCTCGTTCCTTTCGCTCTCCTATGCTCTCTTAAGTGTAAAACATGAAATTAAAGTATTAGGAGCATCAAATTCACCAATTCTAATTGAAAATCATCCATAAAATGCGTTAAGCATGGGGAAAAAATATGTATATATTACGATTTGTGACAGCCCAAAGTTGACCCTAGTCGGGAAGTGGTTTCGGGACCGCTAAACCGAGTCACCGAAATGTTTGAATGTGATACTTATTGTGTAGAATATGTAATTATGAATGTGTGAAAATTTCAAGCTTCAATTTGGTTGATTTCATGTGAATTTAGTCAATAGGACTTATGTGAGAAAATTCTAAAATGTGATAGGTCAATGTGTGAGGACCTATTAGTGCATGTGGACAAAGGGGGGGACTTGCATGTCAAATTCCCCCCCTAAAGAGTAGTGGCCGGCCATGACAAGGAAGGATGGGTAAAACATGTCATGAAACATGTTTTGTTAGTGGAAGAATAAAATAAGGAGTATGGGTAATAAAGAAATGGAAAACAAAAGAAAAAAAAATGTGTGTGTAGTGTTTGTCCCCCCATTGCCGTGAGCTAAAGAAGAGAAAGGGGGGGATTTTGTTCATCCTTTTCTCATCTTCATGCTTGCCAAAAACTAGAAAGAAAAACAAAGAAAAATTTTCTCATCCTTGGTTCATCCTTGGCCAAAAATTTTAAGGAGGAAAGAAGAAGAAAGGTGAAGAGATTCGGCCATGCATGTAGCTAGGCTAAGGTATGTTTGATGATGTTCCATGAGAGGCATGCATGTTTTAGTTGTTAGCTTGAGTTCTACCTAACCCATGGTCTAAATCTTGCTATGTGATGGAAATGGCACTTGACCATGGATGAATCATTCTTGGTTGATGTTTGATGTTGTGGTGATGAGGCATGAGGATGAGTTAAGATTCGGCCTAGGTGGAGGTTGTGTTAATGCCATTGCATGCAAAATATGAAGCTTGTTAATGATGCATGTGATGATGGCTTGATGATTCTTGAACCTCCTTTTTAGCATTTTTTTTGTGTGAGCACATATGTGCATTGGTTGCTAAATGGAGAAGAATCGGCTAGCAAGATGTGTGCTAAGGCCGAATGTAACTTTTCATGTTAATGAGCAATGCATGTGTTAAATTGATGAAAAGGGGGAGGATGCTTTACTAGTGTGTATATGTGTGTATTAAGTGTTGAAATCGACCCCAAAAATGGACATGCATATTCGGCCAAGGGCAAAGAAATTGGCTAATATGTTGTGTTGATGCATGATTTTTGCATGTATGAGACTTTAATGTCTAATGTATAAATATGGGCTAAGTGCCTTGTGTTCATCTTTTGATGCCTAAATGATGAAATCAATTTATTTGTTTGATTAAGCTCAAGAGCAAAGGGGAAATAAAACTGATAAAGGGAAGGAAAAAGTGGTTGAATAGCTAGCGGAATCGTTCGACAACACCCGAGGTAAGTTCTTGAGTAAGAGAGCTTAAATTTCGATGTGATTAAATCATGCTCTATGTGTGGCTATTGAACCGAATGTGCAAGGACAATATGTGCCTTGTGTTTGAGTTTCGTAAACGAAAATGGAATATGAATGTGCCATGAATTATTGTGAGATGTGCATGATTAATTGAATGCTGTCCGGGCTAAGTCCCGAAGGCTTTGTGCTAAGCGAATATATCCGGACTAAGATCCGAAGGCCTTTGTGCGAGATACTAAATCCGGGTTAAGTCCCGAGGGCATTCGTGCGAGTTATTAAAGCCGGGTTAAGTCCCGAAGGCATTCGTGCGAGTTGTTAAATCCGGGTTACGTCCCGAAGGCATGGTGTGAGTTACTAAAACCGGGCTATGTCCCGAAGGCATGTGAACGAGGAGCTATATCCGGTTAAATCCCGAAGGTACGCGAATTGGTAACGAATGAGCTTGCTGTAAAATTCCAGCGACTATTCGAAAAACATCCCAATATGGGGATATGTTACGTATGTGTTGAATTAAATCGAGCCCTTACAAATAAATGTTCGCTCAGTTGATAAACGAGCTATCAGCCTTCGGCTAAGTTAGTCTATTGTGTATGTGTATAAGGGTTGTTAATGTTGTGAAGCAAGTTTAAAATCGATAAATTGCGTATTATGAAATATTCCGTTTAGCTAAATGTGTGATATTCTTTGTGCATGCTGGAATTCCTTGCTCAAACTTACTAAGCATAAATTGCTTACTCGTTACATTGCTCCTCTGTTTTATAGATTTTTGGTTCTCCAGCTATCGGACTCGGGATCTTGAAGTCGAAGTCGCCCACACTATCAAAGGCTCTTTTGGGTACTATTTTGGTTGAATTTTGTTATGGCATGTATAGGACTACCCGTTGTTGTCTTTCGAGTATTTTATGAAATGTATAAGTGTACAGCCATGCGAAAATGGCTTGTAGAAGTGGAGTATGGCATTAGACCATTCGTATTTATGAATGTATAGATGGTTTCATGATGTAACTATGTTGGAATGGAAGTGTTGAGCAAATGATCAGCCACTAGAATGGCTAAGTATGATCATATGTGGGCTTATGTATGACAAGGCCCTAGTTGGTCCATGAAACCCCAAATTAGGTAAGGTTCCCTTTGAAAACAGAAGCTGATAGCAGCAGTGGTGTGGATTGGAAAAATCACAAGAATTCGTAGGAGTGGAATTAAATAGTGAATAAATTATGTAATCGAACCTTGATGAATCTACTTTCATATGGAAGTAACGAAACAATTATAGGAACAGTACAGAAAGAGATATTCGGGTTCTTGTGGAACAGGGCCAGAACAGTTTCTGGATTCACTGTTCCGCCTTTGGAAATTCACTATAATTTGACCAGAGATAATTAGGGGTCATACCATATATGTATAGATTCCTCTCTGAGTCTAGTTTCCATAGAAACAAACGGCATCAGTATTGAAGCTCTGTACAGAGAGATATCCCAGTCGTAATGGGAAAAGGTCAGTGTAGTCGACCCCTGTAACATGGGAGACTTTGACTAATAAACTGTACTAATTGGCCGACCAAAAATTCTAGAAAAAAATCCATAGGTGGGGACATGAGTCTAGTTTCAGGGAAAAATCACAAAACTTATTTTTGAGTTGTGAAACTCAAGATATGATTTTTGAAGCGACTAGTACTCAGACTGGGCAGTGTCTGGAAAATTTTTCAAAGTTTGTTAACATCTCGTGTCCGACTCCGGTGTCGGTCTCGGGTTCGGGGTGTTACATTTTATTGGTATCAGAGCTACGGTTTAGTCGAATATAGGACTACCGTAATGTTTTGGGTCTAGCTATACATGCCATTTTATGTGATTACTTGATAGTGTGGTGATTTCTGACAATCGTAAATGTGTTTATTTATAGTAATGGATCCCGATCGTGACCGAGAAGTAGCTGATGATCTTGAGAGTGTAACGCCTGCTCCCGCACAAGGGACAGTGCCGGCGGACTCTCAACCTAATGCTAGTAATCAGAATGATGAAGCTAGACAAGCATTCTATAGTGTGATGAATGATTGGTTTAACCAATACATTCGAACTAATATGGCTGTTCCACAACCTCCATTCCCGACAAATACTACCCCCGCACCTACAATACCACCGGTAACGGACCAAATAAGGTCAAATAAGCCCCCAGTTGACAGAATCCGAAAACATGGGGCTACTGAATTTAAGGCTATGGATAGCGATGATGCCGAGCAAGCTGAATTTTGGCTGGACAACACTATCCAGGTACTCGATGAGCTATCTTGTACACCCGATGAATGCCTAAAGTGTGCTATCTCCTTGCTACGTGATTCTGCCTACTATTGGTGGAGTACTCTGACTTCTATTGTGCCCCGAGAGCAAGTAACTTGGGAGTTTTTCCAAACTGAGTTTCGGAAAAAGTATATCAGTCAGAGATTTGTTGATCAAAAACGGAAGGAATTTCTTGAGCTTAAGCAAGGCTCCATGTCGGTTACTGATTACGAGCGAAAATTTGTTAGACTTAGCAAATACGCTCGGGAATGTGTTTCGTCCGAAGCTATTATGTGTAAACGCTTCGAGGATGGGCTGAATGAAGATATAAAAATGTTCGTTGGCGTTCTTGAAATACAAGAGTTCGTGGTACTTGTTGAACGAGCTTGTAAAGCCGAAGAGCTTAGAAAAGAAAAGCAAAGAGTTGACGAGGGAACTGGAGAGTTTCGTAAAAGATCCTCGGGGAGGTCTCTTCAACAGACATCGAAGAGATTTCGAGATGATGCGGGCCAGTTTAGAGGCACTTCGGGCCTTTTTGGACGAGATCGTGATCGACCCCCTGTGGGTACACGAGGCACTTCGGTCGCCAGTGTTGGGAATGAACGTCGAGACAGGACAAAATGCCGATATTGCGGTAAATGGCATTCGGGGAGTTGTAGATTTCCTGATCGCTCCTGTTACAAATGCGGATCAGTGGACCACTTCATTAAAGATTGCCCGAGGTTGTCGGGGCAGAATGCAAATCAGAGTGGGAGACCGGGTGCTACCACTGCTCGAGGTAGACCATTTGGAAATATGGGCAATGCTGGTGGTGGTCAGAGAGGATCTAGAGATGATATAACCAGATCCGAAGCCCGTGCGCCTGCTAGAGCTTATGCTATACGTGCCCGCGAGGATGCTTCTTCGCCTGATGTTATTACCGGTACATTCACCCTCTTTGATACTAATGTAATTGCTTTGATTGACCCCGGTTCTACTCATTCTTACATATGTGAAACCTTAGCATCCAGTAAGACTTTACCTATTGAGTCTACTGAGTTTGTAATTCGGGTGTCAAATCCCTTGGGTCGTTACGTGCTTGTCGACAAAGTGTGTAAGAAATGTCCCCTGGAAATTCGAGGTTCCTGTTTCCCGGCGAACTTGATGCTCTTGCCGTTTGATGAATTTGATGTTATCCTTGGTTTGGATTGGTTGACCGCGCATGATGCGATTGTGAATTGCAAGAGCAAGACTATTGATTTGAGATGCGCAAATAACGAAGTAGTCCGAATTGAGTCTGCGGACTTAGAGGGGATGCCAGTTGTAATATCAGCAATGTTGGCACAGAAATATGTAAGAAAAGGGTGCGAAGCATACCTTGCGTATGTACTTGGTGACAAAGAATTAGAAAAGAAACCCGAATCTGTGCCGGTGGTTTGTGAATACCCGGATGTTTTTCCGGAAGAATTACCGGGTTTACCACCTGTTCGGGAGGTAGAGTTTGGTATTGAGCTTGTACCTGGGACTACGCCGATTTCGATAGCTCCGTATCGTATGGCACCAACCGAGTTAAAGGAGTTGAAAGCTCAGTTGCAAGAACTGACGGATAGAGGTTTCGCTCGACCAAGTTTTTCACCTTGGGGTGCACCAGTATTGTTCGTGAAAAAGAAGGACGGAACCATGAGGTTGTGCATTGACTATCGTCAGCTGAATAAAGTGACGATAAAGAACAAATATCCGTTGCCGCGCATCGATGATTTGTTCGACCAACTGAAGGGAGCCTCAGTGTTCTCAAAAATAGATTTGAGATCGGGCTATTATCAGTTGCGAATCCGAGATTCAGGTATTCCCAAAACTGCCTTCAGAACGAGATATGGTCACTACGAATTCTTAGTGATGCCGTTTGGGCTCACTAATGCCCCTGCAGTATTTATGGATTTGATGAATCGGATCTTCAGACCGTATTTGGATCGGTTTGTAGTGGTGTTCATTGATGACATTTTGGTCTATTCAAGAGACGAGACCGAACATGCTGAGCATCTGAGGCTAGTGCTGCAAATTTTGCGGGATAAGCAGTTATATGCTAAGTTCAGTAAGTGTGAGTTCTGGTTAAGAGAGGTTAGCTTCTTGGGTCATGTGGTATCCGCGTCGGGTATTCGAGTTGACCCGAATAAAATTTCAGCCATACTTGACTGGAAACCTCCGAGAAATGTTACTGAAGTTCGGAGCTTTTTGGGGCTCGCCGGTTATTACCGACGATTTGTGAAAGGTTTCTCGATGATAGCCACACCAATGACGAAGCTACTTCAAAAGGATGTTAAGTTCGAGTGGACGGAGAAATGTCAGAAAAGTTTCGACCAACTGAAAACTCATTTGACTGAAGCTCCAATTTTGGTGCAACCCGAATCAGGTAAAGAGTTTGTCATTTATAGTGACGCATCCCTACTTGGGTTGGGTTGCGTATTGATGCAAGAGGGTCGAGTCGTGGCCTATGCGTCGAGACAATTGAAGCCACACGAGAGGAATTATCCGACCCATGATCTCGAACTAGCTGCCATCGTGTTTGCTTTAAAAATATGGCGACATTATCTGTTTGGTGAAAAGTGTCATGTATTTTCGGATCACAAAAGTCTCAAATATTTGATGACTCAACGAGACTTGAATCTGCGACAAAGACGTTGGCTTGAGTTGTTGAAAGATTACGAGCTTGTCATTGATTACCACCCGGGAAAGGCTAACGTGGTTGCGGACGCCTTAAGCCGGAAGTCATTGTTTGCTTTACGAGCGATGAACGTGCATTTGTCTGTTCTACCAGACAGTGTGTTAGTAGCTGAATTAAAAGCTAAACCATTATTGACTCACCAAATTCGTGAAGCTCAGAAAGTCGATGATGAATTGGTTGCAAAACGGGCTAAGTGTTTTCCGAACGAGGAATCGGAGTTTCAAATTGATGATGATGATTGTTTGAGGTTTAGAAATCGTTTGTGTGTTCCAAGGAATTCGGAACTCATTTCGATGATTCTGAACGAAGCCCATTGTAGCCGAATGTCAATTCACCCGGGGAGTACAAAAATGTTCAATGATTTGAAACGTCAATTTTGGTGGCATGGTATGAAACGGGACATCTCTGACTTTGTTTCGAGATGTTTAATATGTCAACAAGTGAAAGCGGAACATCAAGTGCCTTCAGGATTACTCCAGCCGATCATGATACCCGAGTGGAAATGGGATCGAGTCACAATGGACTTTGTGTCCGGACTGCCCTTGTCAGCAAGTAAGAAGGATGCGATATGGGTTATTGTTGATAGACTGACTAAGTCGGCTCATTTCATCCCCGTACGTACGGATTTTTCATTGGAGAAACTAGCTGAATTGTACGTTTATCAAATTGTGAGATTACACGGGGTACCTGTTTCTATCGTGTCGGATAGAGATCCGAGATTCACCTCACGATTTTGGAAGAAATTGCAAGAAGCTCTGGGTACCAAGCTGCATTTTAGCACTGCTTTTCACCCCCAAACTGATGGTCAATCCGAGAGGATAATTCAGATACTTGAGGATATGTTGAGATGTTGCATCCTCGAGTTCAGTAGTTCATGGGAACGGTATTTACCTTTGATTGAATTCGCTTACAACAATAGTTTTCAATCAAGTATTAAGATGGCACCTTACGAGGCTTTGTACGGTCGTAAATGCCGTACACCATTGTTTTGGACCGAGCTCGGTGAAAGCAAAATTTTCGGAGTTGATTTGATTAGAGATGCTGAACAGAAAGTAAAGGTAATCCGTGAAAGTCTGAAGGTAGCCACGGATCGTCAGAAATCGTACGCAGATTTGAAACGAAAAGACATCGAGTATCAGGTGGGAGACAAAGTGTTCCTTAAGGCTTCACCTTGGAAAAAGATACTCAGGTTCGGCCGTAAGGGCAAGTTGAGCCCAAGATTCATTGGGCCGTACAAAATCTCCGAACGAGTTGGTCCGGTTGCGTATAGATTGATTTTGCCCCCGGAGCTTGAAAAGATTCATGACGTCTTTCATGTTTCGATGCTTCGACGCTATCGATCTGATCCATCGCATATAATTAGCCCATCAGAGGTTGAAATTCAAGTCGACATGAGCTATGAAGAAGAACCGATGCGTATCCTAGCTCGTGAAGTGAAGGAGTTGCGAAACAAAAGAGTTCCGCTAGTAAAGGTGTTATGGCTCAAACACGGGATCGAGGAAGCAACTTGGGAGACCGAGAGCTCGATGAAAGAACGATACCCAAACCTATTTACCGGTAAGATTTTCGGGGACGAAAATTTCTTAGTGGGGGAGAGTTGTGACAGCCCAAAGTTGACCCTAGTCGGGAAGTGGTTTCGGGACGCTAAACCGAGTCACCGAAATGTTTGAATGTGATACTTATTGTGTAGAATATGTAATTATGAATGTGTGAAAATTTCAAGCTTCAATTTGGTTGATTTCATGTGAATTTAGTCAATAGGACTTATGTGAGAAAATTCTAAAATGTGATAGGTCAATGTGTGAGGACCTATTAGTGCATGTGGACAAAGGGGGGGACTTGCATGTCAAATTCCCCCCCTAAAGAGTAGTGGCCGGCCATGACAAGGAAGGATGGGTAAAACATGTCATGAAACATGTTTTGTTAGTGGAAGAATAAAATAAGGAGTATGGGTAATAAAGAAATGGAAAACAAAAGAAAAAAAAAATGTGTGTGTAGTGTTTGTCCCCCCATTGCCGTGAGCTAAAGAAGAGAAAGGGGGGGATTTTGTTCATCCTTTTCTCATCTTCATGCTTGCCAAAAACTAGAAAGAAAAACAAAGAAAAATTTTCTCATCCTTGGTTCATCCTTGGCCAAAAATTTTAAGGAGGAAAGAAGAAGAAAGGTGAAGAGATTCGGCCATGCATGTAGCTAGGCTAAGGTATGTTTGATGATGTTCCATGAGAGGCATGCATGTTTTAGTTGTTAGCTTGAGTTCTACCTAACCCATGGTCTAAATCTTGCTATGTGATGGAAATGGCACTTGACCATGGATGAATCATTCTTGGTTGATGTTTGATGTTGTGGTGATGAGGCATGAGGATGAGTTAAGATTCGGCCTAGGTGGAGGTTGTGTTAATGCCATTGCATGCAAAATATGAAGCTTGTTAATGATGCATGTGATGATGGCTTGATGATTCTTGAACCTCCTTTTTAGCATTTTTTTTGTGTGAGCACATATGTGCATTGGTTGCTAAATGGAGAAGAATCGGCTAGCAAGATGTGTGCTAAGGCCGAATGTAACTTTGCATGTTAATGAGCAATGCATGTGTTAAATTGATGAAAAGGGGAGGATGCTTTACTAGTGTGTATATGTGTGTATTAAGTGTTGAAATCGACCCCAAAAATGGACATGCATATTCGGCCAAGGGCAAAGAAATTGGCTAATATGTTGTGTTGATGCATGATTTTTGCATGTATGAGACTTTAATGTCTAATGTATAAATATGGGCTAAGTGCCTTGTGTTCATCTTTTGATGCCTAAATGATGAAATCAATTTATTTGTTTGATTAAGCTCAAGAGCAAAGGGGAAATAAAACTGATAAAGGGAAGGAAAAAGTGGTTGAATAGCTAGCGGAATCGTTCGACAACACCCGAGGTAAGTTCTTGAGTAAGAGAGCTTAAATTTCGATGTGATTAAATCATGCTCTATGTGTGGCTATTGAACCGAATGTGCAAGGACAATATGTGCCTTGTGTTTGAGTTTCGTAAACGAAAATGGAATATGAATGTGCCATGAATTATTGTGAGATGTGCATGATTAATTGAATGCTGTCCGGGCTAAGTCCCGAAGGCTTTGTGCTAAGCGAATATATCCGGACTAAGATCCGAAGGCCTTTGTGCGAGATACTAAATCCGGGTTAAGTCCCGAGGGCATTCGTGCGAGTTATTAAAGCCGGGTTAAGTCCCGAAGGCATTCGTGCGAGTTGTTAAATCCGGGTTACGTCCCGAAGGCATGGTGTGAGTTACTAAAACCGGGCTATGTCCCGAAGGCATGTGAACGAGGAGCTATATCCGGTTAAATCCGAAGGTACGCGAATTGGTAACGAATGAGCTTGCTGTAAAATTCCAGCGAATATTCGAAAACATCCCAATATGGGATATGTTACGTATGTGTTGAATTAATCGAGCCCTTACAAATAAATGTTCGCTCAGTTGATAACGAGCTATCGCCTTCGCTAAGTTAGTCTATTGTGTATGTGTATAAGGGCTGTTAATGTTGTGAAGCAAGTTTAAATCGATAAATTGCGTATTATGAAATATTCCGTTAGCTAAATGTGTGATATTCTTGTGCATGCTGGAATCCTTGCTCAAACTTACTAAGCATAAATTGCTTACTCGTTACATTGCTCCTCTGTTTTATAGATTTTTGGTTCTCCAGCTATCGGACTCGGGATCTTGAAGTCGAAGTCGCCCACACTATCAAAGGCTCTTTTGGGTACTATTTTGGTTGAATTTTGTTATGGCATGTATAGGACTACCCGTTGTTGTCTTTCGAGTATTTTATGAAATGTATAAGTGTACAGCCATGCGAAAATGGCTTGTAGAAGTGGAGTATGGCATTAGACCATTCGTATTTATGAATGTATAGATGGTTTCATGATGTAACTATGTTGGAATGGAAGTGTTGAGCAAATGATCAGCCACTAGAATGGCTAAGTATGATCATATGTGGGCTTATGTATGACAAGGCCCTAGTTGGTCCATGAAACCCCAAATTAGGTAAGGTTCCCTTTGAAAACAGAAGCTGATAGCAGCAGTGGTGTGGATTGGAAAAATCACAAGAATTCGTAGGAGTGGAATTAAATAGTGAATAAATTATGTAATCGAACCTTGATGAATCTACTTTCATATGGAAGTAACGAAACAATTATAGGAACAGTACAGAAAGAGATATTCGGGTTCTTGTGGAACAGGGCCAGAACAGTTTCTGGATTCACTGTTCCGCCTTTGGAAATTCACTATAATTTGACCAGAGATAATTAGGGGTCATACCATATATATATGGATTCCTCTCTGAGTCTAGTTTCCATAGAAACAAACAGCATCAGTATTGAAGCTCTGTGCAGAGAGATATCCCAGTCGTAATGGGAAAAGTCAGTGTAGTCAACCCCTGTAACATGGGAGACTTTGACTAATAAACTGTACTAATTGGCCCGACCAAAAATTCTAGAAAAAAATCCATAGGTGGGGACAAGAGTCTAGTTTCAGGGAAAAATCACAAACTGATTTTGAGTTGTGAAACTCAAGATATGATTTTGAAGCGACTAGTACTCAGACTGGGCAGTGTCTGGAAAATTTTTCAAAGTTTTAA